>NC_134483.1:410385811-410632933 GCF_040206685.1 Ascaphus truei | reverse complement strand
AGTAGCAGAGGGCTCGTAGGGCTGGAAGCTGTGAGTAGCAGAGGGCTCGTGGGGCTGGAAGCTGTGAGTAGCAGAGTGGGTGGGGCGGAGGGTTCATGGGGCAGGAAGCTGTGAGTAGCAGAGGGGGGGCGGAGGGTTCATGGGGCTGGAAGCTGTGAGTAGCAGAGGGCTCATGGGACTGACAGTCACAGCTGTGAGTAGCAGAGGGCTCGTGGGGCTGGAAGCTGTGAGTAGCAGAGGGCTCGGCTGGAAGCTGTGAGTAGCAGTCAGGGGCGGTCAGCTGGTGTGCCGCTACAGCCGCTCTGCTGTGGGTCGCAGAGGGGGGTCCAGCACTTCAAGCAACCAACTGAGACAAGGGGGAGAGCGGGCGGGGGGCCGTGGCTCAAGCAGCCGGCTACCGCGCTTTTGGTAAAACGCTGAAAGCTGCAAGCCCTCCGTCTGCAGCGCCCCAAGCAGGTTTTTTTTTTTTTTTTTTTTTTTTTTTTAGTACATCGATTCTAAAACGCACCCCTATTTCAGAGATGTGAAATTGGGAAAAAAAGTGCGTCTTAGAATCGAGGAAATACGGTATATACAACCACCTTTTTAGTGGAAATCCTAAGCACCATGTGCTTGGAGGTACTGTACAATTGTTATCAATAGCTGGTCACATATTTTGTGATTTAACTATATATAGATTATAACTAGATTCTTTATTCCCTCGTTTTACACAGAGTGTGGGAGCCCAGAGTCCAGAGTGAATGCCATACATTTTTTAGTCCATAAACTTCCAGAGAAAAACAGAGAGATGTTGGATGTTCTCATCAAGCATTTAGCAACGTAAGCATCTTCTCGCCTTCTCGTACTCTATAAGCAATGAACAATGCCAAGGTGTGTGTGTGTGTGTGTGTGTGTGTGTTTTAACCATGGTATGGGTGCAGTAAAGAACTCCACACCCCAAACCAGATGTTATGTTTAATTTCATGCTTCTATTTTTTAAAGACATGCAATGGACAGTATTTGTTCACAAAGCAAAACCGTATTTCTGGTTTGCATGTCCTTTTCCAAAATTATTATTTGATTCGATGTTTTGTGACAGTTCTATATATTGGTACGTGTTAATGATGATTATTTTATAACCCTTTTGTTTCTCGGTAGTGTCTCAGATCATGCCAAGCAGAATCTGATGACTGTGGCTAATCTGGGAGTGGTATTTGGCCCAACCTTAATGAGGCCCGAGGAGGAAACTGTAGCAGCTATCATGGATTTGAAGTTTCAGAACATTGTGGTGGAAATTCTTATAGAAAACCATGAGAAGGTAATCACCTATCCTCATTAACTTTATGTAGAGCAGTCAGGTGGTTGAACGCGTTCTCAGTGTTTTGGTAAAACTTTCCAGGTATGATATGGGAAATAAGTACAGTACAACATGCAAGCCTCAGTATGTTACTGTGAATACTTTCCACATTTTAATTTCTAAAGTGTTGATTACTTTTGTGTGTATATATTCAGACATACACTTCTGTATTTGTGGGTGCGTGTACTGTATATACAGTATAGAAACATATTTATTTGGAATATTAATGAGGAGTGGCTCAGTAAGTAAAGACACTGACTGGCACTGAGTTTGAAGCAGGAGAACCTGGTTTAATTCCCTGTGTCGGCTCCTTGTGACTTTGGCAAGTCACTTATCTCCCTGTGCCTCAGGCACCAAAAACATTGAATGTAAGCTCCACGGGGCAGTGACTTGTGTCTGCAAAATATCTCTGTAAAGCGCTACGTAAAACTAGCAGCGCTATATAATAAATTATTATTATGAAAACTCTCCTGTTCGCTCTTTTATTCTCTTTATGAACGTACCTGTCACAGAATGGGAATTTGTATATACATTTGTGTTGTGTATATGTATCTGTTTGTGAAATAATAAAATATTATTGTGAGTCAGGTGACATATTAAGTTTGGTGTTAATAATTTATTAAGTGGCCACCCTTCACCTGTTTAATTTATGCAATAGGCATTTAGCAGCTCGTCGTCGTATTCCTTCTTTATATGTTTGTTTGTAATGATTTGTAGGCACTTTTTAAAATGTTCTTCCGTAGCAACTGTAAATTGTTTTTCACTTGTTTGTCTTGTTTGGTTCTGTCTGCTTTTTGTCTGGAGGAAGCTACATTTTGTAGCCAAGGTTATTGCACCCGGAGGCGTGTTATGGTGGGATATTATGTTGTATTCTGCGGTATCACTTGCATTGAGAATCCTATGAAAAATCGGTGATATTCTGCGTTATAGATTAGAGTGAAATTGCACCTTTTTTTGTATGATATATATATATATATATATATATATATATATATATATATATATATATATATATATATATATATATATATATATATATATATATATATATGCAAAAAGGAAAAATCGGTGATATTCTGCGTTATAGATTAGAGTGAAATTGCACCTTTTTTTGTATGATATATATATATATATATATATATATATATATATATATATATATATATATATATATATATATATATATACAAAAAGGCGCACACATACTTTCCTAATGAATGTTTTTTTAATAGCATAGCGATCTATGCCTAGGCTCCATGGAGCTCCGTATATGATGAAGTTTTGAAAAAGAAAATGTAATGCTATAAATGTAGCAAAATGTAGAAGATGATGTTTGACAAAATACAGTTGATTATAGAGACAACTGATTTAGCAATACTGGGGGCACCAAGATGTAGGAAATGAGATTGCAATTTGTCCGGCCCCCATTGATTTGTACACAAGCTCCTAACACTAAGGCCTCGGTCCCGCTGCGCTCGGTGGCGGGGGAGCGGCCACACGCGAGTTCCCCACCAGCAGGGGAATCCTGCGGAGCCGGTCCCGGTCCCCCCTGGCTGCACAGCACACTACACGCTGTGGCGCGTCAGCCGCTATGGGATTCAAGAGAATGGTGTTTCCTAGCGTTGATGCGTCACGTGGTGTGGCTGTGAGCCAATGGGGGGGGAGGCTTCGGGAGGAGGAGAGGCTTCGGGGAGCGGGGAGGAGTGTGGAGTGAAAGCAGCGTGCGTGCCTGTCTGTGTGTGTGTATGTGTGTGCCTGAGTGCGTGAGTGCCTGCCTCTGTCTGTGTGTGTGTGTGTATGTGTGTTGCTTACCTTCAATCAGCAGCCCGAGCCCGTGGAGGGGGGGAGAGTAGCGGGTCCCTCCGCTCAAGCCACGCCCCCCCTCCCGCTCAAGCCTCCCACTCCCGCCCACCTCCCACTCCGGCTCCCGCTCCCGCTCCCTACAGACCGCATATCTCGGCCTGTGTATGTCAGCGCCCCGCCTGTCTGCAGTGCGGGCGCGCTGACTCTGGGAGCAGGGCCTTAGCCTAAAGCTAAACAATCTTCTCTTCAGACACTGGGCTAAATTGAAATTCATGAGTGTAGTGAGTACGGGAGGCTGATATTTGAGTGCACTCAGCCTGGGCTTCCAGATTAAGGTCATGTTTGTGTGTTAAGAATAAAGTAGCAGCACACCGTACAAAATTAGCGTCTGGTATCAAATTGATTCTGAACCAAGGGCAGTGTGTAAATTCAACAAGGAATTGTATGAAGGTTGGTATTTCTAGCTGTTCTAGTTAACAGAACTTTAGGGCTAGTGTTTAATAGTTTGATTTTACTGACACAATACAAAATGCATGATCACTGAAAATGTCAGGCAATATACCAGACATTTGTATTCTGTTGGGACCGGAGGATAAGATTCAATCACTGAGTGGTTACAGGATTTAAAATTTGGTCGAGTAGGTAGCGAAATTAGTTGGGTTAAATTTAGGGCTTGAATTGTGCACAGATTTGGTTGGTTTTAGGGCCATGCCAATTGAGGCTGAAGTCACCAAGAAGGGACACAGTACTGATCCAAGTAAGACCAAAAAGATCCTCCAATTAATTGCACTCAATGTTAATTACTGAAATATACAGGACAACAGTGGTCCAGCAGATAGTTTCTGTGCACCGGCTATTGGTTTGACTTAACGATCAGTAGTAAAATAATAAAATTGTATTACATCCAAGAATATAGTGACTACATGATAATAACTATATGCAGTGTGAAAATATAATAAAATAATATAAAATCCCTGTAGTGGAGTGGAGGCGTAGAAGGGGGAAAAGGGCTAATATAATATGTCAGATCTTCCATAAACGCTTAAATTAGCATGTCTAAACGTATATGCCCTCAATATCTACTCAGACACCTGGAATATGCGTGGGTGTATATATGCTGTAACCTCTGGTAGTGACAATCCTGCTTCTGAAGTCAAGAAGGAGCAATAGCTCATCATTTTTATTAAAAGAAGAAATATTGCCAAGACAGGCATATCGGATAGGGATTGTAGTGGTGCCTTGGGGATGCTAATAATCGGCTTAGAGCAGGGGAAGCCAACTTCAGTCCTCAAGAGCTACAGGGTCAGGTTTTCCGGATATCTTTGACTGAGCTACTGATTGAGCCACCTGTGCTGAAGTAGGGATATCCTGAAAACCTGACCTGTTGGTAGCCCTTGAGGACTGGAGTGGGCCACCCCGACTTGGAGAAAAGGGGGGGGGGGAATCTTGACAACTAAAGGCTACAGGGGTTATTTAGTGACCCAAATTTAAAGCAGCAAAACGTGAAATCTGATATGTTTTTTTTTTAATCCGTTCTGTAGTATTAGATACTACTTACTGCATTTTTTTAAAAAAAGTTAAACTCTTTGATGCCTTTTTGAAGGAGTTTTGAAGCATCCTTTGATTTTGATAGCAGGCATTAGCCCACCTCCCCTGCAGAACAAGGTCTTTGAAACACTTTCCTGTTTGGGATTGTATTTTATTGTATGTCTTTATTTATATAGTGCCATTAATGTACATAGCGCTTCACAGCAGTAATACATGTGGTAATCCAATAAATAACAGATAATATAAATAACAGATCATGGGAATAAGTGCTTTAGACATAAACATAACATTAAGGAAGAGGAGTCCCTGCTCCGAGGAGCTTACAGTCTAATTGGTAGGTAGGGAGAACGTACAGAGACAGGAGGAGGGAGTTCTGGTAAGTGCATCTGCAGGGGGCCAAGCTTTATGTATCATGTGTTCAGAATGTTCACAGTGCTATTCATATGCTTCTTTAAGCAAGTGTGTCTTAAGGTGGGTCTTAAAGGTGGATAGAGAGGGTGCTAGTCGGGTACTGAGGGGAAGGGCATTCCAGAGGTGTGGGGCAGTCAGTGAAAAAGGTTTAAGGCGGGAGAGGGCTTTAGATACAAAGGGGGTAGAAAGAAGACATCCTTGAGCAGAACGCAAGAGTCGGGGTGGTGCATAGCGAGAAATTAGGGCTGAGATGTAAGAAGGGGCAGAAGAGTGTAAAGCTTTAAAAATGAGGAGAAGAATGGAGTGTGAGATGCGGGATTTGATTGGAAGCCAGGAGAGGGATTTCAGGAGGGGAGATGCTGAGACAGATCTAGGAAAGAGTAGAGTGATTCTGGCAGCAGTGTTTAGGATAGATTGTAGGGGAGACAGGTGAGAGGCAGGGAGGCCGGACAGCAGGAGGTTACAGTAATCAAGACGGGAGAGAATGAGGGCCTGAGTCAGAGTTTTAGCAGTCGAGCAACAGAGGAAAGGGCTTATCTTTGTTATATTGCGGAGGAAAAAGCGACAGGTTTTAGAAATGTTTTGAATGTGAGGGGCGAATGTGAGAGAGGAGTCGAGTGTGACCCCTAGGCAGCGTGCTTGGGCTACTGGGTGTATGATCGTAGTTCCAACAGTAATGTGGAAGGAGGTAGTAGGGCCAGGTTTGGGAGGAAGTATGAGGAGCTCTGTTTTAGCCATGTTGAGTTTAAGGCGACGGAGGGCCATCCAGGATGATATAGCAGAGAGACATTCAGAAACTTTGGTCTGTATAGCAGGTGTAAGGTCGGGTTTTGAAAAGTATATTTGTGTGTCGTCAGCATAGAGGTGATATTTAAACCCAAAAGATGTTATTAGGTCACCTAGAGAGAGTGTGTACAGAGAAAAGAGAAGAGGTCCCAGGACAGAGCCCTGGGGTACCCCCACAGAGAGATCAATAGAGGAGGAGGAGGTGTTAGCAGAAGAGACACTGAAAGTACGATGGGAGAGGTAGGATGAGATCCAGGATAGAGCTTTGTTCCGAATACCAAGAGTATGGAGAATGTGAAGGAGAAGAGGGTGATCCACAGTATCAAATGCTGCAGAGAGGTCAAGTAATATGAGCAGAGTGTAATGACCTCTGTCTTTGGCAGCATGGAGGTCGTCAGTTATTTTAGTGAGGGCTGTTTCCGTGGAGTGAGCAGTGCGGAAGCCAGATTGTAGAGGGTCTAGGAGAGAATAGGTGTTGATAAAATGGAGCAAGCGAGAGAATACAAGACGTTCAAGGAGTTTAGAGGCAAAAGGCAGGAGGGAGACAGGTCGATAGTTAGAAAGACAGGTAGGGTCAAGCTTGCTGTTTTTGAGTAGTGGTATGCCTGTTGCATGTTTGAAGGAGGATGGAAAGGTTCCAGAGCAGAGGGAGGAGTTAAAAATGTGTGTGAGCATAGGGATTATAGTAGGAGCAAGAGGTTTTAGGAGATGGGAGGGAATGGGGTCAAGAGGGCAAGTGGTAGAGGGAGAAGAGTCGATCAACAGCGACACATCCTCCTCTGAGACAGTGGAAAAGGAGTCAAGGAAGGCAGGAGGAGAGTTAGGAAGAGGTGTAGGATGGGAAGAAGAAACAGAGGGGATCATTTGTTGTCAATATTCCCAGCAGTTTGAGCTGTAAACTGTAACAATAGATTGTTACCTTAGTAATATAAGGATACATTGTAGCAGCTGAGTTACACTGACTGAAAGCGGCCATTATGTTAGGCACACAAGCAGGATGTTTACAGATTTATAACAGGAGCACCAAACGATTGCCACTATAGGTAAGAATGTAGAATGATACATTGTCACATGCTTTACATATACAAATAACAAGAAAAAAAAGGGGGAATATAGTATTGCTGCTTTAAAGAATCGTCAATATAAAACACCCCACCTCCGCCTCTATGACTGATCCTTCCTAAAGATTGAGTAACCTTGATGCATCATGAGTTTTGTGATTTAGCCATGTTTCAATGAGAGCTACGGCTTTAGGCTTATTACAAGAAGCACCATGCCCTTTGCTCATCCAATTTGGGCAGTAAACTACAAATATATTTCTATGAACGACAGCTAAGGCCGCGCTTATAGTGCGCACGACGACGGCGACGTGACGGATGACGTCGCCGCTAGCGAAAGCTGTAATATGCTATCTGGCAACATCGCGGGCGACCAGGTCTTTTATTGGTTCAGAGGATGTCACATGGCGACAGCCTCTGAAAAATCAAATTTCACTGGCTTCAAAAATTTGCGCCGCTCCGTCGCGTCGCGCTTACTATAAGCTCATGCGACGGCGGCAATACATTTGTTTTGCCGTGACGTCGCCGGCACTATAAGCGCAGCCTAAGATTGCTTTTGGGAATTTTAAAGGGACCTCTTCTGTGGTGTAGAAAAGGAAGGGCCTGGGTTTCATTCATTCAATATCACAATGTGTGGTGGCGACAGTGGTATGGAAAGTTTTTTGTATTAGGGGAGTAGTGTATTGACTTAGGTTGCCAGTGATTAATAAATAGATGAATGTGTCGATTTACTTAAAGAGTAAGTAGATAGAGGGAAAAGTCCTAGAATTGAGCTCCGTGGGACCTTAACAGTGGGAGTTAAGAGGATGACAAAAGAGCAAAAGAAACACTTTAGGGACTGTCAAACAAACAGGAGATAAATCATTACAGGTAATTTCAGTGTTCAAGGCAGTAGGATAATTACTTGTGGTAGAAGATCATTGGGGGGTTTCTAAGGCAGCCTTGGCTAGTTGCTTAGATGCTGGCTGAAGGAGCTCAGTGTAGATGTCACTGCATTTGAAGCAAATTTGCCTCTCCTTGTGTCCTTGGGCAAATTACTTTGTCTCTGTGCTGCACAGGGCAGGGACTATCCTATAGAGCAGGGGAGCGCAAACTTCCTGCTGTGCCCCCCTGTCTGACTCCTCCGGTGGTCGCGACCCCCCTCCTACCTGGCAGCTGCGTCAAATGATGCTCCGGGGTCACGTGACTCGCGTGACCCGTGGCGTCATTTGACTCCTGTGACATCACATGACCCCATGGAGACGCGTCACAGCGTCTGAATCCCGGTAAGTTTTATTGTTGCCGAGGCCTCACGCGATCCCCCGGCATTTCATTTAAATGCCTGGGGGAAGATCGCGGGATCTCTCCAACCGCCCACGCCCCCCCCCCAGACAAATGTCCCGCGCCCCCCACTTTGCGCACCCCTGCTATAGAGTTAGCAACCTATGCCAGAATGAGATAAAGGGACAAGGTCACAAGGAGCTCACACTGGGATTCACCAACGTTTACCCACGAAAGGCAGTGAGTGCCATGGTCCTCCTCAAAATTTAAGGTTCAGCGCTACGTACCAGGGCCAGCCTTAGGGCAAGCCGGTTGCCTTGGGCCACGAGCCTTCAGGGGGCCCCGTGCTCACTCCTCTCCCTCCTCCTGTCGGCCCTGGTGTGTGTATGTTAAGAGATAGCTGGGGGGAGGTGAGAGGTAGTGGAGGGAGGGAGATACGTGATACTAGGGGGTCTTGCCTTATGTGGAGCAGGCTTCCTTCTGCAGCGTCACGGTGACGCGTTGCCATGACAACGCAATGTCACGTTCCACCGTGATGTGATGCAGCTGCAGGAGGAGGACTGGCCCCGCTGCTAGTATGCCGGCTTGGGTCCCGCCAAAGGTAAGGCCGGCCCCTGTGGTGTCAGCGGTATAGAAGGAGAAAATAAACCAACAGATTGCACAATAACCAGAAGAAATGTTTTAAGATGTGTGTCATGAAAATGATGGAAATATGTGAGAGATTGAAGAGGTCTAGGGTAGGAATTCATGTGCATGACAGCAAATATGAAGATGACTTCTAAAACAATATATTTTGCATGTAGTTACTTTGAAGATCAGAACATCTTTTTAAACTCTTAGCAATGTTACTTGCGTCATCCAACACTGTTCCTCTTTTCTTCTGAGTTGTGGCGTGGAGCCACATGTAGTAACACTGAGTACTGGAGTCTGAGGCATGTCCGACAGACCACTGCAAATGCAGGATGTTGTGTGCTGCAGCTGCTTGTTACCATGGCAGTAATAGCATGTTTGACGACCAGATGGAAGATGAGAAATATGAATGAAATCATTTTCAAACTTCTGCATTCCCAAGGTTTAGGTAACTTAAATGGGAATGTGGGTTTCTTTGTTCATTGTTTTTTTTTGTTTTAAGTTGCAGCATTACCCAACCCTCCCCTCTCTTTGCAGAGGTATCTTATGGCTTTGTGATTTTTCTTGTTTTACAAGGAAGGCTAGTAAATAATACAGAATTATTCAGCACAGGCATGACTTCGTGCTGGCCACCTAAAAATAATCCACCATGCCATCAATCAGTACTTAGAAATGTACGTTTCATATACTTTCTTCATATTTTTCAATGTATTAGATGCTCCAAATATAAGGTCAAATTAGTTCCAGATACCCCCAGTGCAAGAAATCCTCCCAGAAACTGAAGAAACAGAATGCATACGAACTCTTGTCCTAATACAAACACTTTGCGAACTAGAAGGGCGGAAGAATATATTCATATTCAAGCGATCACTGGGAGCAGTTCAAGGCTTATTTCGCTCTAGCCAATATCAAATAAAAATATCACTTGTGAGCACAGTCGCATGTCGTACAGGTCTGCAACCCTGCTTTTCCCCGTTATATCTTAGCACAGGGGTGCGCAAACTATTCGCGCTGTGCCCTCCCCTGCCTACTCCCCTGGTGCTCGCGCTTCCCCCCCCCCCCCCCCCCCACCGTCCTTTCCGGCATGCGGGGGTCATGTGACGTCACGCCATGACCCCGCGATGGCATTTGACACTGCGTTGCCATGACGACGCATCGCCGAAGACCCGGCTGGCAGCAGGTAAGTAAGTTACAGAGGCCTTACGCCTCCCCGTCATTTAATTTAAATGCCGTGGGGAAGAGCGCAGGGCCTCTGTCACCGCCTGCGCCCCCCCCCCCCCCAGCAAAATCTCCCGCCCCTCAGTTTGCACACCGCTGTCTTAGCATACAGTGCTTCCACTGCAGCCAGGGATTCTGGGAAATGGGATGCAAATGAGCTGTGTCCCCTTTTATTCATGCTCATTTTAATATGGGCCCCTATAAGCTTATGCTTGCCATATTGCACAGCTTTTCAGCATAATCAAGCCACTATCAAGAACCCATAAAATGTGTTTTACCGCATTTAAGTATTTCTGTATGTATTGTTTTGCGTACATATATTTGCCCCTATTCAATATAGTGTATTAACAACCGTTCCCTTAAATTCCCTCACAATTTTAAATAGGTGGGATTGTGACTGACCATGTTTAATGTAATGCTGACCATATTTAGTGGCACCAGAGGCAGTTCTACCATTTGTCATTATCGGCAGCTATTCATGGCTTCCTAGCGCGAGAGAATGAGGGCCTGTGTCAGAGTTTTAGCAGTCGAGCAAAAAAAAGCGACAGGTTTTAGATACGTTTTGAATGTGAGAGAGGAGTCGAGTGTGACCCCTAGGCAGCGTGCTTGGGCTACTGGGTGAATGATAGTACTTCCACATGAGGAGTCAAGAAACATCCCTATAGAGCTTACCAATTCATGATAGACTGCAGTATAGTGTCAAGGTCACAAGGAGCCGACACTGAAATTCACCTGGGTTCACCAAAGTCAAAAGGCAGTGAGATTGACATGGTCCATCTCAAAACATCTAGCACAGGAAAACCATTAGAGGTCCCATTGCTCAAGTTTGCTTGTTTTAGTAAATCTGGATTCAAATGTAGTTGTTTTAAGTGTATACAAAAGAAAAGCTAGAAGGGAGTTGATGGACAATCCAGTCTCATGAACAAGCTTTCTGTTTTCAAAATAACTAACGGAAATCGCGTAATAAAGAAACCTCAGACAGGTTAATAAATAACATTTTAAGGCTGAGCCGCTTCCTTTTTAGATTGGCTGCAGAGACCAAATGCCTTTAACAATCACAAAACTTTTACCTGTCTCTCTAACCTAACTTTAGCTGTGAAGCCTTGGAAACATAATGCCAGCAGGTATGACACCCTGTTGAGTTTTTTGACAGGGGAATGTTTGTCTGTAACACTGTTGTATATAGAAGCCTGTGCTGTTACACATAAGAGGGCAGTGTGGTTCTACCAGGAAAGAAGAAGAAGAAAAAGATTTTTCGTGGGTTGCTCATACACAGAATTTTTAACTTGAAGAGGCTTTACAGGCAAATTCTCTGAACTTGGGTGATACATACTGTATTTTGAATGTATGGTTTCTTGGCACTGAGACACAACTGGATATGCACAGTTACATGCCTCAAACTCCGATATTATTATAATTTGATTCAAGTGTAATCGGGCATGTCTAGCAGTATTTTTGGGGCATGATCCTAACATGTAACTAAACTGTATGTAAGGATGTTTTGTATGGTAAGGCTATAATAATTATACATGTATGAAGATTTTTACGCATACTAGTGCCCTTGGTTAAATTGAAATTCCTCTTGATTTATCATTTTTTTTTTCAATTTAGTGTGTGTGTGTGTATATATATGTATGTTTGTATATATGTATGTATTATTAGTGTTTATATGTAGATTTACAATTTACATTTGCAGGTAGGACGGCACACCCAGGGTGGACTCACTTAAAGAGGGGGAAATAAGAAGGAAACACAGTTTGGTTTGGTTAGACACCAGGCAGTCTCTTATTGAATATCACTGCTTATTTGACATGTGACTTAATATCTGTATACATTTTAGATATAGAATGGTGTACTGTATATGGCATACAGTAATGCTGTAGATCTAAGTTAACTTACACCATATATATGTAGCGCACTTTCCTTTACCCTATAGTTAAAGATAAATACTGAAGGGAAAAATAGCACAGTGTTTGTATACACGTTATGCCAAAAGTCCATAGGTCATACTAGTATTTTTATTGTAGTGTTATGAATTGTGTAGTATATAGTATGTAGTGAATATAATACTGATTTGTTTTATTAGTAGGAATCAGGACTTCATTGCTTTTTAGAAAATGTATCTTCAGCTATAAATATTTTCTCCGCCTTATGATGTCAATATATGGTATCAATGGTATTCCGCTGACTACCAAATTATATGAATGTACAGTACTGTATGTAATCATCGTACTATTCCATGACTAGGCAGGTGTATGAGATCTGCATGAAAGATAATATATGTTACGTTGCATGTATTTTCCTAACATTTCATAACGTCTTCTGAAAAGCTTTAAGGGATAGATTTTTCCTTGAATGAAATCCAAATTTGATAACGGTTTACTGTGGCATTGCTTCTGTTCTGGCCAAGTGGAAATAATGAATGTGTTCTGTGTTTCAGATTTTTAGAAACCCTCCTGATGCCTCCTCCGAGGCAATCTCATTTTCCCTATCGCCTCCCAATGCCCCTCCAAGGCAATCGAGAAGACAGGGACAGCGTAACAAGAGGCCACTTGCTGTATACAATCTCTGCCTTGAACTAGATAACGGTAAGATGCTAATGCCATGCCTTCATTTACCTCCTTATAGTGCTGGATGAATGCTCTGCAATGAGTTGCAGACACCATTAGCATTGAAATAGTGAAATATTCTAGTGGGATTCTGCATTATCATGCAGAAAAAGCATCAAGGATATATTTGTGAGTTGGGTTTCTGAGTACACTCGCAGGACACTCCTTTGTGTCAGGTATTGCACTTCTGTTTAGGATATTTATTTTGTGGTGGAGTTTGTGTTCAGTGTTGAGCTATAAAATATTGAGCTGTGAAACGAATATAGGGTCAGCTAGTTTCATTGTGTCCTTAAAGATGCTTGAATTAAGATTATTGTGCATGTGCTCTGTAGTTAAGAGCGTGCCCAAGAATAATGAAATTTAATAAGTGCGCAATTGTGTGACACTTCCACCAGAGATCTGGTCTCCAGAAAAGTGGAGATGTTTCCTGAAATATGGTGTAGGTGTACCTGCAGAGGTCTATTTTTTTTATTTGTATTTATGTATTTTAATTATGCTATTTGGAAACGGTTTAGGATACTGGACGATATGTCTAATCTTTCTTTGGAGAGTGGGTTTGGAACTTGTAAATATCACCAAACTATTCTCTATGGTCCCCAATTAACATTTTGCCCTCTCGTTGTCTCATCTTTGCACATTTTATCTTTACAGTCGTCCCCTGTCTTAAACCTCTTTGACTAATCTCTCACTAGCTATAGAACGCTCTTTCACTCAATATCAGTCAAGTACCCTCGCTTTCCACATGCCAAACCCAGCTGAAAATTCACCTCTTAAGAGAAGCATCTCATTAAATTATCTACACCTCTACTATGAACTCCAGCTGTGCTTGACCTCCCCTGTACTCTTCTAATAAGGCACTTTGGAATCCTAATGTGTCTAAACCTCCCAGCATAACCGTTTGGTTGTAAGCTCTTTTGGGCAAGGTCACATATAGCCTTATGTTTTTACTCCTTACCTATTATTTACCTGTTTGTATAGCGCCTGGTTGGTGCTACATAAATAGAATTATACATATGAATAATGATCTGTGCTAAAATAAGTACCCCATGAAAAAACAATATTTTGTGTATACACACACACACACACACACACACACACACACACACACACACACACACACACACACACACACACACACACACACACACACACACACACACACACACACACACCTGCGCCTTTGGTATCTATATCAAACTGCAATTACGTAATATATTGATGTGATAATATAAGCCCCTATGTATGGGCCACCAACATGAATGAATATACAAAAAATGATGATATAGCAACTTTAAAATAAATGATCAACAGATAAAAATAAAATCCTAAATATAAATTACCAATATATTGCTAGTGACTAAAAATAAAAATAATATTATAAAAATGAATAAAAAATGATTTGCACTTAGTGGGAAAAAAAGCAGTAAAATGTCAATATAGAGTCCAATAAACCATGAGTAGATAATCCTGTTGTAATGAACTCAAATCGATGATGGCCCTCTATTCAGGATACTGGCAGCCTTCTACGTGGAAACAACGACTTCCCAGTTGATCTATGAAAAACGAAAAAAAAGAAAGCGCCCGATCCTAGTGCAATATGTAAAAAAATACCATTTAATATTCCCAATAAAAAGTCCAACAATTTAAAACTCACAAACAAAATAGTATAAAGAGCATATTATGAGTAATACTCATGCACCAAACGCTGGACTCCGCTGCTGTGCTCACACGCCTCTCTCCCATGTGTAATCCTGACACCTCTGAGCCACCGTCCAGCAGGAACTCAGGGAGCGCACAACCTCTCTTGGTGTCCTCCGGAAACAAACCACATGTACAATGGGTTCCGGGCAGGGTTGATCAGGAACCATAGGAAGTGAACCGTCAGCGTCAGCGTTTTAGAGCGTCTTAGAGTCTTTAGAGTCTAGGGTTGCAAAGGTATGGTGTAGCTTGCTCTCACTGGCAATTACCCAGGGTAAATGGTGAATGGAAGCTGATGCCACCGGAGCCAGGCTTATTCATGCGCTAGCCTGTCCGGCGACACGCGGCATTTGCAGGATTCGAGAAGTAGCTGCAACAGTGACCAGCCGCCTGGACCACACCGAACTCTGCTGCACAGATGGGTCCCCACCCTTCTCAGCAGTCACCCAGACAAGACAAGACACCCAGACCACCAAAACCCACCCAGACACCCATGAAAGACACCCACCCACCCAAGACACCCACCCAAGACACCCACCCACCCAAGACACCCACCCAAGACACCTACCCACCCAAGACACCCACCCACCCAAGACACCCACCCAAGACACCCACCCACCCAAGACACCCACCCACCCAGACACCCACCCACCCAGACACCCACCCACCCAAACACCCACCCACCCAAACACCCACCCGCCCAGACACCCACCCGCCCAGACACCCACCCGCCCAGACACCCACCCGCCCAGACACCCACCCGCCCAGACACCCACCCGCCCAGACACCCACCCGCCCAAGACACACACACACCCGCCCAAGACACACACCCACCCACCCAAGACACACACCCACCCACCCAAGACACACCCACCCACCCAAGACACACACACCCACCCAAGACACACACACCCACCCAAGACACACACACCCACCCAAGACACACACACCCACCCAAGACACACACACACCCACACACCCAAGACACACACACCCACACACCCAAGACACACACACCCACACACCCAAGACACCCACCCACCCAAGGCACACACACCCACCCACCCAAGACACACCCACCCAAGACACACACACACACACCCACCCAAGACACACACACACACACCCACCCAAGACACACACACACACACACACCCAAGACACACACACACCCACCCAAGACACCCACACACACCCACGACACACACACACCCAAGACACACACACCCACCCACCCAAGACACACACACACACCCACCCACCCAAGACACACACACACACCCACCCAAGACACACCCACACCCAAGACACACACACCCACACCCAAGACACACACACACACCCAAGACACACACACCCACACACCCAAGACACCCACCCACCCAAGGCACACACACCCACCCACCCAAGACACACCCACCCAAGACACACACACACACACCCACCCAAGACACACACACACCCAAGACACACACACACACACCCACCCAAGACACACACACACACCCACGACACACACACACACCCAAGACACACACACCCACCCACCCAAGACACACACACACACACACACCCAAGACACACCCACACCCAAGACACACACACACCCACACCCAAGACACACACACCCACACCCAAGACACACACACACCCAAGACACACACACACCCAAGACAAACACACACACCCAAGACACACACACACACACACCCAAGACACACACACACACACACCCAAGACACACACACACACACACCCAAGACACACACACACACTCACCCAAGACACACACACACCCAAGACACACACACACACCCAAGACACACACACACACACACACACACACACCCAAGACACACACACACCCAAGACACACACACAAACACACACACCCAAGACACACACACACCCACACAAACCCAAGACACACACACACCCAAGACACACACACACCCACCCAAGACACACACCTAGAAAAGACAACCACCCACCCAGATTATTTTGACTGGTATACTCAAAAATGAAAAACATTAAAAGTTTATTTGCAAAGTTAATTAGTAAAGATATATATATATATATATATATATATATATATATATATATATGTAGCCAGGTCCCCTTTGTCCCGCGACACCTCCTCTTACCTCCGCTGCCGAGGGTCACTCAACAGACCCGCCGGCACTTCTGGAGGGTGGGGGCCGAGCAGGGAGCACTCCAGTGCTCCGGAGGTCCCCGGCGGCTCCCGAGCAGGGCACCGCCATGTTGCGCAACTTCGCGCATGCACAGTTAGTCCCCGCATGCGGTGGCCAGCCAGGGACATTGCGCATGCGCAGTGACAGCGCATGAACCCTAGCCTACCAGGGACAGGCTCTTGGAAGGGACTACAAGTCCCATAAGCCTCAGGAGCGCCCCATGTGACGCCAGGGAGCCAATAGGGCTAGAGTATCTCCCTGCACAGAGGGATTGATACATTTTGTGGGTTCTGAGCACGTAAGGCAGTTGGTGACCGGAGCAGCTGATGGAAAGAGGTAGGGTGCAGGAGTCAGTGACTCCCTGCACTAGGCCAGCAGCCCCCTAGGCCCCAGATAGCCCTGAGCCACCAGTAGTGTTGTGTTGTTCAGGGACAGGCCCCAGGTTAGGGACCCTGCCCTTTATTATCCAGAGTCAGTTAGGGACACAGCGGACGCTGCGCGTCCATCCAGAGGTCTGGGCTCAGACCTTCGCTGTCGCTGCAGCAGCCATCCGGGTGGGATCGCCCCGGACGGTAGTTCCTGTGGTCAGCGGTCATCGTATCCTTTGTGAAGCTCCTTGGCAGGCCCGGGCACTGGAGTGCTTGGCAGGTAACCATCACCAAGTGCACCAACTATACTCTATTATATTTATACGGGACTAGTGGCTGCGCAGTCACACATATCAATCTCACTTGAGGGTGGAGGACATAGTGTGTGGGGTTACTGGACACGGGGTGGGATCACCCGGTGAAAGAGGGTAGCGTCCTGTGAGACGCAGTAGTAGTGTCTCCTCTAGAGAGGGACACCTGTTGATATATATGAATTAGTACGGTTGCTACAGTAAAGTTATTGGTTGTTTTACATGCTGTGTGTGTGATATATATTGTCCTGCGACGAACCACTCCCTCCTCTGGTGGGAGCCATCGCAGGTGGAGGCGCTGCACCGAATACGAGGTTACTCCTATTAGTTTTACGTGCCCCAGGCTCCCCGTGGCGGAGGTTTAGGACTCCTGTGAGCCTAACAGGTAAAGCATCACACCTGGTAACATTAAGTTCCCCGCACACACATACTATATGCTATTGGGTGGGGGAATACCCGTTACATATATATATTCTCTCACTGATGGAGCTCAATAGTATGCACTCACAGTGTGTAAAAATTGCCCACCCACTAGAAGTATTTGCCTCAGTTTCCCTTCTTGGGTTCCTTGAGGTATTCTCCTCTCTAAAGCTCTCTATATTAAAGACACATTATATCAGGAGTGTGCAAACTGGGGTGCACAACACATTCAGGGGGGGGGCGTGGCTCTTTACCACAAAATTGAAATGCCGGGGGAGTGCGAGAGGCCTCGGTCAGTCCCGTACCTTGTCTCCAGCAGCTTCTGGTGACACGTCGCCATGGCAATTTGATGGCGTGGGGTCACATGATGTCAGAAATGCCAGAGAAAAGGTAAGGAGGGGGCGCAGTAGGGGGGAGAGCAGACAGGGGGTGCAGACAAAGAGGTTTGCGCACCCATGCATTATATAGTGTAATATTGCTATTTATTGCTCTAAAAAGGTTAAAAGCATATAAACTCACCAACCAATGTTTAAATTGAGCATTCAGATCAGGTAAGAGAAGAGTCCTGGAGATATGGATGGTGCTGTGACTACCTGCCATTGGTCCATGTTGCTTCTCCTTGAGCCTTACGTACTAGCCTGCTGTCTTGTATTTAAAGTTCTAGGGTCCAGCCTAGGATGGAAATACAGGGGAGGGGGGAGAATTTGGTTACAATAAGTGCAAATGAGTGGAGAGACTGGGGAGGTTTAGTGATGATTTAGTTTTATTTTCCCCAATGTGTTAAGCTGGGAATATGCCAGGGTGACTCTTAAGGCCATATTTACTAAGAGGTGCTAGCCAGTCGTCAGGCATCTTAAAGACAGTTCGCTTGAATGGGCCATAAGATGCATTATAACTTATGGCTTAAGACCATTTAATAAATATGGGCCTCAATATGTGGGAGGTCTGGGTTTAGGATACATCAATAGTATATATCAGTGTTTTTCAAGCAGAGTTCCCCGGGCATCCCTAAATGGTTCCCTGAAATTTTAAGGTAATTTAAAAATTGTACCAAATACAAAAGAATTTACAATGCATCTGATCTCAGACGCGCTATTACTGAGGGTTGGGGTTCCTTACAATGCATCTGATCTCAGACACGCTATTAGAATGGGTTAGAGTTCCGCAGAATTTCACAATATAATTATAGGGTTACTTAACCAAAAAAAAAGTTTGAAATCACTGGTACAGTAAATATGATGAGCATCTTATATTATTTTATTAGTTGTCATGCAAGTCATTAATTTGGTTGATTAAAGTGGCAATTTAATAATAAATAATGATCAGACATGAAAAAACCTTGACCGCCACTCAGATAATTTGATTAAAAAAGATCTTTTGACTTTAGCTACCCTGTCATTCTACAAAAACGGATACGTTTTCTATTGTAGGTTTTGCAAAAGCCTTAAAGCGACCAGGATGGGAGACAAATAAAGGATTTGAGGATGCAAGTTAGTTTTTGTGTTGATTATTCCTCCTGCACTGGATGCAGTATTTATTTTATTGCTTTTATGTCTCTTTATATTTAACTATGCTTTGAATTAAAAGACAATTAAAATGTATAATGGGAAACATAGTTTTTTGTTATTTATTTCCCTACATATTTCAAATGTAAATGTTTGTGTGCGCATACAGTATATGTATGTATATGTGTATGTATATATACAGCCGCGGCCCCTTTTATTCTAACACTTCACCGATATTTTCCGGTGACTTTTTCCGAATGCCACGCGCTTCGCGGCGTTCGTGCCGTATTCATGTCGCAATCATGCCGGCGTCCACCGCGCTTGATCTGTTTAATGAGAATGTTTCGGTTTTAATTGGTTGCAATTCTTCGCGTATCTGCCAGGTGGCAGATATTCATGAATTGTAATGCGCATGCGCTTCAGTAATGTGTCTACTTGCAGGTGTATAAAAAATACCACAGTGGTCCTTTGTGAATTGACCTTGGTACTGAAGAAGTTGTACCAATTGTATCTACAGTATTTAGGCGTTTCATATTAAAAACTAAATGCAAACTGTCTGGTGTTATATTCCATTGTCCAGAGAGGTCCATAGATGAGTACATCACTGCAGTCCGTGTTCAAAAAAACCCGACATAACGTACGCTTATTTAATATGGTCAGCAATTAGTTCAGCAGATGATAAGATGGCCACAGTTGGTAAAATTTATCAATATTTTATCGAAAATTATGACTTTTACAGATTTTCACCAGATGCTCTGGGGTGGAAGCGCGCAATAAGGAAAAAGTTCGATCCGCGGTTTTTTTGTATTGCTCCTGCACCCGAAGTTACAGGAGGAGGGTATTGGTGTGTTGCCCCTGAATTTTCCAGTACCTTTGTAAAATCAACTAGGAATCGTCAGTCCCAGGCGAGCAATGCGCCAGCACCGGCTTCCAATAACGGTCCTACCGTCTGTGAAAACCTGCTGACCGGCAACCCTTGCTATCAGCCCCCGCCTGGATACCTGCAGCCTGAGCAGGATTTCACGTGCAGATACCAGCAAGCTTGCATGTACCAAAGGGATTTCCAGCTTCATCAGCTGGCAACTACAGGTCTAGCAGGCCCGCTGTCACCTGTCACCTGTCAACTACGTGTATAATCAAGACTACGGGACTGGCAGTGGCTCGGCGCCAACAGATTGGCAAAGTCTATGGTGAGTACGGCTGTCGTATTTTATTCTTTTTTGAAATATCAATATCAATGCACAGTAAAGCGATTCTCCTGTAATCAATCTCTTTGCTTATGGTTATTTACTGTAGTTCTTTGTCACAATTCGCCAAACTTTAGTCCAGCAATATCATTGGCTGAGCAGCTTCTACAGTTGATTGGTGGACAGCTAGGCGCATGCGCATTGGATCCTTATTGAAACGCATACTGTATGCGTCTCATCACATCTAGGCGCATGCGTGTATGTGAACAAGTGATACCCCGAGAAAATAATTGTTGGGACTGACCGAGAGGACTGCAGGGACTGACTGTGGGAACTTTTTTAGGGGACTGACTACTGAACTAACCATTACAGTATTTACAGTATTTATTTTTCTTCCTCAGAAAAAGAAACTTCGTCATCAGGCTGAGAACTGCAAATGGAGGGATTTCGATGGATAATATCGCTTTTTGTAACGATGTTTGCACACTTCTGAATCTGAATCAGTGCCATTTTTATTGATTAGGATAGAATAACTGAGCTTTATTACATACTTTTTTACATACTGTACTGCATAATAAACCCCAAAAATAAAAAGTATGCATTTATTCTGTACATGTAATGCGTTTTAGTACTGTTTAGATGTACTGTAATGCGCAGTAAGTAAAAAAACATTAATGGTGTATTGCAATTAAAAACATACAGGTATATCTAAAAAAAGCAGCAATTTATTTTATTGGTGGGTGCAGTAAGTAAAAAAACATTAATGGTGTCCAATACAGTAAAAACATTGTATTCATACTGTCAATCTACAACAATCAACATTATTTTTATTGGTGGAGTACTGTAAGTAAAAAAAACATTAATGGTGTACTGTAATTAAAAACATACAGGTATATTTTAAAAAAGCAGCAATTTATTTTATTGGTGGGTGCAGTAAGTAAAAAAACATGTACTGTAATTAAAAACATATTAGAATACAATTTAAAACAATGAACAAGTCAGAAATGAATCAACATTTTAACAGACGACCAATCACGAAGCGAATTCGATCCCCAGCAGATTGTCCTTCCAGGGCCAATGCCTTGTATGCCGCAAAATGCCATTAATGGAGTCTCGCACGATTTTCATTAAAGGATCGGTAATTGAAAAATAGCGCCGCAATTCCTCCACAATAGTCTCTCTCAAATTTTCAGGAAGAGCCTTTTTCTCGCGATTCCCTTCGTAGTTCACATTGTGGGCCCACCCTAAGTACGAGTATGGCACGTGGTGCTTGAAAATTAACAAGGCATGCCTCTGGGGTAAACGAGCACTATACTTCTCTCTGAGTGGCTGGGGCAGCTCGCGCAGGATGATGTCGGGCACCATCTCAATGCAAGCGTATGTGGGTTTGATTCTGGGAGCGGGTGTTCTTCTGGGAGCGGGTGTGCTTGTGGCGACGGGTGAGGGTAGGTTGTCTGGGAGGATGCTTTCCTCCTGTCTTGGTCTCCTTGTCAGTGTTGCCTCCTGGCGTGGTCTTGACATCCTCGTCAACTGTAAATATGAACACATATTATTCTGATGGAGGGGGTGCGCTTGGCGATGGAAGGTTGAAGGTCCCATTCATCCCATCCATGCCACCCTCCTGCTCCGGCGTCCGAGATACAGGGGCATGAACTCTGAGCAAATTATGTATCCCCGCTATGTCAGTCTCTATCTTCTCCATCCGTTGATCCATCTTCTCCTTCCGTTGATCCATCTTCTCCATCCGTTGATCCATATTTAGCATGGTCTCTAAAAGAAGATCTATCTTTACCAGCATGTTATACATGCATGCGCATTAATCATCAACTAGGTCCCTTGCCAAAGAGGATTATACGCAGGCGCAGAGATGTGACGCTCGGCTCGGGACGATTAAAAGCACAAAGCCAAGCTTTTGAAAATGAATGGTTTTCGAGAGGTGTCGATAAAAAGTTGGAATCCTTGAGCCTTGTGTGTGTCTGCGGGGGGGAGGGGGGGTAAAGCTGTATGAAGGATTAGCAGTACTGTACTGTAGTTCAAAGACATATTTTCAACAGGTCACCATAATGTTTTGATCCCCACACCCCAAAATCAATAAAAATTACATAAAGTATGTGAATGACCAGTGTCACATTAAAAAGCTACAGTATCGATAGAATATCAGAATAACAAGAATTTTTAAGCAGGCACACATGTCTGGAAACGAAACATAAAAAAAAAAAAATGATGTATCCCCGCTATGTCAGTCTCTATCTTCTCCATCCGTTGATCCATCTTCTCCTTCCGTTGATCCATCTTCTCCATCCGTTGATCCATATTTAGCATGGTCTCTAAAAGAAGATCTATCTTTACCAGCATGTTATACATGCATGCGCATTAATCATCAACTAGGTCCCTTGCCAAAGAGTATTACACGCAAGCGCTGAAATGTGACACCAGGCTCTGTACGTTATACACGCAGGAATGTGATGACAGGTTCGGGATGATTGAAGCCAGAAAACCATCTGGCTGGGAGAGGTGTACGGAACTGTAGATAAGAAGTTGAAATAGTACTTTAGCCGTGTGTGTGTGGGGGCGAGAGATAGAGCGCTGTATGCGCCGAAATGTGATACTGTAACACGCCTATGCATTTCAACAATGTTCAAATGAGACATACAGTACTGTACGGTACACGCATAATATAAAAAGAGTATGAAAACAAGTAAAAGTACTGATTACAAAATACTGTAATACAGTACATACTGTACTGTATAGAAATGTGATAATTTTATATTCGAAGAAGACGCGACGCTATATTTTTGTAATACTGTATACTGTAAATCCTCCATTTTACAAATACTGCACGCGCACACACAGACAATAAGTAATGCATTAGACATGCATTAGACTTTTAAGACAACAGCTCGCGAACGCCCACCTGTGTTTTTAGACGGTATTGCAGTATAGCGGACAGCGCTAAAAATCCAAGCGCTAACATATCGGAAAGCGCTACGAAAAAAAGAAAATATACCGCATCTGGACGCGGTTAGCAGAGCGCCGCGGATCCGGACGCATTAGGATAAAGGCGGCCGCAGCTATGTGTGTGTGTGTGTGTGTGTGTGTGTGTGTGTGTGTGTGTGTGTGTGTGTGTGTGTGTGTGTGTATATATATTATTATTTATTTATTTTTATGAAGTATGTTTACCACACTTCTTTTTTTGGAAGCAAGATATTTTGCTAGTGTAAGCGCTCTTTTAAAAAAAATAAATATATATATATATATATATATATATATATATATATACATGTAGAGGTATCAGTACCGTGTTAGCCGAGCTTCAATAATCAAAAAATAAATAGATGATACCGTTCTGTAGCTAACGAAATGCTTTTATTTGTGCGAGCTTTCGAGATACACTGATCTCTTCTTCCGGCGATGTTACAATGAATGAAGCAAGGATAACTTAAAAACAGTGTCTCTTGGAATGTTCTCCTTCCGGGGGAAGGAGAAGCACAGATAACATTCCAAGAGACACTGTTTTTAAGTTATCCTTGCTTCATTCATTGTAACATCGCCGGAAGAAGAGATCAGTGTATCTCGAAAGCTGGCACAAATAAAAGCATTTCGTTAGCTACAGAACGGTATCATCTATTTATTTTTTGATTATATATATAATATATATATATATATATATAATATATATATATATATATATATATATATATATATATATATTACAGTTGATTCTAAAGCCCCCATATACATTTCTAGCTAGTCTTCACTAATATCCAGTAGCAGAAGCCGGCTCTTGGAGCCTGGACCTCAATCTATTAAATTCTCACTCCGCAGCCCTGCCTCTCCTAGTACTGAATGATCATAAATCAAATCAATACTCGTGTTGCCAAACCCAGTCGAATGAACAACAAAAGTAGTTTGTGGTAGAAAAATATTTAAATCTAATTTAATGAAGATCATAATTTCAAAAACTATGTCAGAGGCAGAGTGTTCATACCCATCAAAGGGGGTCCAAACACTTGAAGCAAACTGCATATAATCAGTATCATTACAATATCGTTAAAAATCAATACATTTAAAAAGCAAATATTGCAAAAATGCAAAAATGAAAACCGGTTAAAGATTTCATTAATTAAAAACACAGCAATATTTACAAATAAGATGCTTTGTGTATAAACGTTAAAAAAAAGTTGTTGAGTAATTATGAATGCAGGGAAAACAAAAAAAATACCCCACAACTGACCCAATAGGAACAAAATAAGATAAGTGTTTGAAATAAAAGTAAAGTATATGGGGTGAAAAAGACTCTAAAGGTTGTCTCGACAACCTCAAAAGATAAATGAAGTCTATAGGAGTCAATGCACCAAAATAAATATGAAAGACTTTACGTAGAAATAGTTATTGAAACATCTCTGACAATCGGACTAATGAATCTTAAGCACAATCAAAAGACATAACATCAGTAATCATAAACTGCAAATCTAAACAACTATAGGAATACATATTGTATTGAAAACTCCTTACCTGACAGAGCACAATATAAAGGCTGACACCTTAGAAACTCCATGTTATGGGTGAAAAGTGAAGCTCTTTATCAAGAGTCGTGTTCACTTTTTCACCCGAAATGCCATCATTAATTAAACGGATAAACTCAAGTCGCTCGTGCTTGAATTCATTAGATCCAGAGAAAAAGAAAGCCCGTACTTTTTTACAGGATGCAAATAAATGACAATGGTACTTTTAAGGGTTATTACATCTTTCTAAGAGAGCCAATTACACAGTTTATAAAACAAACGGCAAGCTACGTGGGACTACCCCTTTAAACCATTTAATACCCTGGACAAGATTTTTTCTCAGAATTGTGTTCTAAACTTTGATACAGTACACTAATTCTCTGTAACCATATGATTTTTAGGCTCTTTGGGGGGGATTACTTTATTGTGTTCTTTTTATTAAGTGCACCTATTGTAGTATAATTTATTTCAGAATTTAACTAAAGAATATCATGCTAGTGCATATTTCAGTGTTAAATGAATAACCCCTAAGTATAAGTTTATCTGTGGCAGTGCTGGTTGGGCAGTATTGCATGGAAACTCCTCCAAGTCAGTGGGAGTTTCTGTATGAGAGTGCCACAATTGGCAATGAATTGCCTCATTAGTGAATATTAATCTGAAGTGGCTCAATTCCACCTAATCGTAACTATAAGAATACTGTGCCTTCTGTATGAACACAAATGTTTTCTTAAACTGCTTTACCATTTATGTAAAAAAAGAAAATCTGTAGGATTTACGATAAATGTGTTCAAACTGTATCAGTTTTCATAAATCCAGTACATGTAAAGGAACACACCAGAACCACTTTACCTGTCAAGGTTGCATGTATGGTCTTTTTGTTGGTTGTGATACCTTTTAACCAACATATAAATTGTACAAGGTTTTCTTGAGCATAAGATTTCAAGACGGCAAGGCTCTAATTTTATTATTCCCTCTTATTTTGGGTCTTGGTCTTTTCTTTCTGGCCTAGAATTATTTATCATACAGGAGTCATAAATCACACTGTAGTGAAAATTGTATTTAATTATTGCATTAAACTGTATAAAGACATTTATACAATAAATAAATAATACAGTAAGTGTGTGTGTCAGCCCTGAAGAAGCACGTGTGTGAAACGCGTCAAGTCACTTTTTCTACATACCTCACCACGCAAGCGTACGTGTGGAGAGGCCAAGTCCAGCAATCAGATATTGAGCGGCTCAGCTGTTTGGCATTCTAGGTTGCGAGTGCTGCTAGCTGAGCGTGTGCGCATCACTGTGTGGAAACGCCGAGCTCAGCGATCAGCTGTAGACCCGCTCAGTTATGTGGCTGACTGAATCGCTGGTGTTGCTACCAGAGGGTCCACCTTCTTCTGCATGTGAGACGGCATATCAGTGGATCAGCTTTTAAGCTGTTTGTTGTGGCCTCCATGGCCCCTAGGTGCTGCGAGCACTCTCTTCAGGGACCTGGTGCACCGGGTCAAACAGAATACCATCATTGGACTTTCCGCTCTCACTTGGAATTCGTGGAACTTGTATTTTCTTAAATGTAAGTTCATGAATATGTATATGTTGTTGTGCTTTTATATTACATCTGCTATTCGCCTCTGGTGTCCTTTTTTTTTTTTTTTTTTTTTTTTTGTCGTTTGGAAGATCCTTTTTTATTCTGTGGGAGAACGGAGCACCCACTGTAGACTCATGCAGCAAAGAAGTGGATATTTTAAAAACTATATTCATCTTTGAATTGATTATCCTATTGATCGTCTGCACGATTGGAACTTTGTGTGTGTGTGTGTGTGTGTGTGTGTGTGTGTGTGTGTGTGTGTGTGTGTATATATATGTATATATATATGTACAGTGTGTGTATGTATGCATGGGTGTATGTGTATATATATATATATATATATATATATATATATATATATATATACACACGTGTGTGTGTGTGTGTGTGTGTGTATATATATATATATATATATATATATATATACACACACAAGAAAATATAGTAGCTCATTACATATTCACTGCTACTATCGTGAGACCTCAAGCACAGTGCTATCTGTGGGCAGTTTTGATTGGAGCAATGCTCGCTGACAAACCAATAGGAGTTTTGGTTACCACTTATGCTGGATAGACTAGTATGTAGTGTCATTTTGCTCCTTATGAATCAACTGTTCATGTTCTCTGTTCACAATCTTATCGGTCAACATTAATTGGTTTTGTGTATTTAAACCCTAACTGGACGTTACTTTATTAAGCCCCTAGAAGAAGCAAAGGGTGCGAAACGCTGCGTCGGGCTTGTCTTTGCTTGTACTCCCCTTGGATCCCTTTCATCGGCTGTGAACTCTTTCTGCAACCATTATACAATATTTTTTGCCTCTCCTACTGTACAACCCTAGGACTCCTAACAAGGACATTACACTCATGATTATCTGCAAGTATGTATAATGACTTCCTTATTTCATTGGTGGTGATCTTATGTTATTTACTTATTTGTTTGGTGACCTGGGTGATACTGTTTTTGGCAATTATTATAGTAGCAGTTAATAGTTCACAGCACACAGCTGTTGTAATAATATTTTGACCGGCCGGTCTTTATATGTCTCAGGAGGTTATTTCCCTTTTTTCACCTGAGTAGTAAGATCCTGTTTTTTCTACATTTACCTAGGATCTTAGGATTACCCTGATACTTATATATTTCCACAGTTGTGATCCTTTGGGGATTGTTTTATATTTATATCTGTTTAGTGTTTTCCATGTCCATTAATAAACATTTTTTCATTATTATTGTTGCTTGAGTTCTTTCAGTGGGACACTTTTCTTTTCCTATATATATATATATATATATATATATATATATATATATATATATATATATATATATATATACACAGTGGTTGACAACTCACCAAAAAATCTACTCGCCACACAAAAAAATCTACCCGCCACCTAGTACTAAACGTGTGCTGCTTGGGCCAATATTTACTCGCCCGGGGGTTAAATCCACTCGCCCGGGGCGAGCAAATGTATAGGTTTGTCGAACACTGTGTATATATATATATATATGTATATATATATATATATATATATATATATATATATATATATATATATATATATATATATATATATATATATATATAGACACACATACACACACACACACATACACACACGCACACGAACAAAAAGAACAAGTAGTTGCGCGTCCCAATATCTAACCTACACAAGTGGGGTCGATTTGGATGTTCTGTGAATCTAGTAACTATGCTGTTCAGGACACAAAAAATAACATAAAATATTGACAATGAAAATCCAGTAAAAATAAGAAATGTCCAAATAAAAAATATACAATACAAGTAGATGTCCAGTCCCACAACACTATCCAACCGAGTTTTTGCAGCCTGAAAAAAGGGGAACACCACTCTCTCCAAGATATCTATAGAAAAAACAAAGTAGAAACAGGCGCACTAATAGTGTTGTATGATTACAAAAATGTATATGGAACTGGATGGGTAAAAATTGCACACTCGCAAACAAATCAGGAACATAAGCATGTATGAGTTAATACTCAATCGCCAACCGATGCAGCAAGGTTCCAGCAGCTACTTCTGATGTCAGTCTGGGGTAAACTGGAACCGGCAACTCCTGCAGCTCTCTGTGTACCGGAAGTATGCGTGTGTGAAGGGCGTCTCTCCACTCCAAGCCCTCCGCCCCTAAGGTATGTCTCTGGTAGTAATATTGCAAGAGAATCGTGACGTCACTGGGCTCTCCGGATTGGCTGCAATAAACCCTATGGGGACTTGCTGCTACGGCTACCTTTATAATAAAGGCATATGAATGAATAGCTAGCGTTCCCGTATGTGAGGTATAGCGTGCATAAAATTATTAAAACTGGACAAGTAATGGTCCACGAAACACACCTTACGCGTTTCGTCTTCAAAAGACTTTGTATGTGGATTCTTCGTCAGGACGAAGTCTTTTGAAGACGAAACGTGTAGGGTGTGTTTCGTGGACCATTACTTGTCCAGTTTTAATAATTTTATGCACGCTATATCTCATATACGGGAACGCTAGCTATTCATTCATATGCCTTTATTATAAAGGTAGCCGTAGCAGCAAATCCCCATAGGGGTTTATTGCAGCAAATCCGGAGAGCCCAGTGACGTCACGATTGTCTCACGATATTACTACCAGAGACATACCTTAGGGGCGGAGGGCTTGGAGTGGAGAGACGCTCTTCACACACGCATACTTCCGGTACACGGAGAGAGCTGCAGGAGTTGCCGGTTTCAGTTTACCCCAGACTGACATCAGAAGTAGCTGCTGGAACCTTGCTGCATCGGTTGGTGATTGAGTATTTACTCATACATGCTTATGTTCCTGATTTGTTTGCAAGTGTGCAATTTTTACCCATCCAGTTCCATATACATTTTTGTAATAATACTACACTATGAATGCGCCTGTTTCTTCTTTGTTTTATATATATATATAGTATTATGGGAAAAATTATATATATTTAATATGAAAATATATATATAATATGAAAATTTTAGTTGAAAGAACAGAAAAAAAGTTAAGAAATCATTAGCAAAAAAACAGGATAAGAAAATATCAAATGAGACAGGGCAGTTACGGAGGATTGAGGAAACGACAAGACAATTATAGAATCCCATGATGCAAGAACAAGAATTTAATATGCAGAGCTATGCAAGCCGATCCTTCAGCATATAACTGAAGATGTAAGAAAATATAGCTGCGATAAGGTGAAGACCATCGGGAAGAAAAAAAAAATAAGCTCAAGGAAGACAATGCAGTGACTTTTGATTGAGTGCGATTATTTGATTCCTCCAAAACAAGATATTGGATCAACAATAATACTGTACATATCATAAAGAGAGTCGAGGACTTCTACATTAAATTGTATTTGAACACATCACACCAGTGACTAATCCAGCAGAGGAATAGTGAGAAGAAACCACCAATGAGTCGTCCCAGAAGAAATGGCAAAAGCAATAAAGTCCATGAAGGCTCTGCGGAAGATGGAATTCTGCACTTATTCGCTCACCTACTGTCTATGTAAGTTTCCCAACATACCACTTTGATTGTAAGCTCTCCAGGGCAGGGATTTACTTTCCTGTTGTCTGACTTTGCTGCGCTTATTGTATTATTATAATTCCCCGTACTGTATTATCTTTGTAAAGTGCTGAGTACACTGTCGGCACTATATAAATAAGGATACATACCACTCAGTGATAGGTAGAGTGGTCTCTTACTCACCCAGGAAACTGGGGGAGGGGATTTTAATGGCAGTGGAGACCGCAAGGAGAGGAGGAGACAGATGAGATAAGTAGGAGGAGAGTAGTATGCATAGAGAGGAGCAGACCATGAAGCATGGAGTGTAAAGAGAGGGCATGAGGGAGGAGAAACAGCAAGGAGGCGAGATGAGACAGACGGTGGAGAGCAGTGTGCACATGGGGAAGGACAGATGGCAAGGTGAGGAGTGAAAGATTAAAAAAATAGAGAAACAGAAATAGTGACGTCACTAAAAACCGACACACGTTTCATGTAATTTTGCATACTTCTTCAGCATACTTACCATTGTAAGAACTTTGGAGCAGGGACTTCCTGATGTCTACTTTAATGTATGAAGCGCTTATTCCCATTATGTTATGAGTATTACTGCTGTAAAACGTTATGTTACAGTACATGGATGGCGCTATACAAACTAAAGACGTACATACATTATACCCTACATACACTTATTATTTTGTTTAATGAATAAAGTGAACTACATTTTGATTCTTCTAACAATATGCTTTTTAAATTGAATAATATTGCTTGGAAATATTCCAGTTTATGAAAAAGTTTGGATTTACAAGTAAGTTTACTAGATGCATTTATGTAGAGTTTTCATTTTAGCTGCATCTTGGAAATGTAGAATTCTAAAGTGTGGCGAAATTGCTGGATTAATAAATGAAAAAATGGAACCATGAATGTTTGTGACAAATAATTAAAGCTGCAGTATGGGGAAATACACATAATGTAACATCATAGCGGAAATCCGCTTTCTTCTATTGCTTTAGTCTTGGGTCAGAATTTGGAAGACCCCCCTGAAATTATTCATATTCAGTCACTTGTTCATGACATTGGTAATCTTTTCACGTAGCTTTAAAATGTAGGCCAAGCAAACTTTTATGGAGAACTTTAGTATATTCCAAAAAGGTCTAATAAAATACCTTCAGAAAGGTAAAGAAATACATTTTGACTACTAACTTTTTGCAAACCTATATTACTTATATACCAAGGAGTTCCAGAAAACCAAGATTAAACAAATGGAAACACTTTTATAAGAGGAATTAATGTAGCATTAACCTAGATGAAAAGATTAATCTGTCGTGGTAAACTGGAAAAAAACAAGCTGAATCTCCAATACATTTTTCTATTCAGTGACCAGAGTATTTAATACCTAAACTGCAATGACGTCTGTATGCAACACACGCTAGGAGAAAAACTTTATAAAGTGATGGACATTGGAAGGTGTGTTTCCTGAAATATTTCATGCTGCTACTTCTAATGTATTCTGAGATAATAGAGGGTTGTGTTCTCTATGCTCCAATAGTGGTATCACAGCTCGATCTGGCGCTAACTGTGATTGACTTGTATAGTAGTTAATATGGAATCAAGTTTTGATGCCCCCTCATCAGAGCTTAGTGAATATCCCCCTTAGGACCAGATACACAAAAGGATGCTAAGCTTTAGCACTCTTTTACTCCTATTCATTTGAAAGTAAAAGCGTGCTAAACCTTGTGCAGCATTTTGTGAATCAGGGGCTAAGGGTCTGCTAGCCATTGTGTACACAACTGATACCTTATATTTTCTATAATCACTAAATTACATGGCTATGCATGATTTATCGTAACTTAAATTTAAATCTAAGTGAACACATGATGTTCCCATACTCGGTAAGCAATCAGTTCTGTCAAGGTTCAGCAATGGTTGCAATAATATGTTTTAATGATATATACTGTACACTTGTATGTTTGCACATTTTCATAGTGCAAAATTTGTCTTGTTTGATTATGTTTTTAGTATCTAGAAAGCATGGAGAAAAAAGGGTCCTTGCTTATTTTACTTTTCCTGAGCTTTCCTGCTTGCTGTCTTCCTCTGCTGTTAATTCATTACCGCTTAATGTGAAGCAGCAAGGAACCAAGACACCAAGCTCATGTTGGTAATAAAGTGAGAAAAATTATGAAGATTAAAATTTGGTTTTCTTGTTCATAAATTATCAATGCACTGTCATTAAATGGATCGCCTCCCGCAATATATCTGATTTATATAGAACCAGAGAGCCCTATGAAGGCAGGAAATGAATGTTATAAACAAATTTTGGACAGCTGCTAAACAACTGGGTCTGAGTAGTATATGTAAGTTTATTTGGTATATCTTCTGTGCCTTTCAGCCTGCTATGTAAATAGGACATTGCACATCACTGTGTTTTCTATAAAAATGTAGCTCTAGTAAAAAAATTAAATAAAAAAAAAACTTTATTTAAAGTTTAGAAGCAGGGGGTTTCTGGAGCTGAACCATGTTAATTTAAGCTCTGGGGACCCCCTGATTGTCGAGATATGTACCCCTGTAGGAGCTGCTGGGATCTCATTCATGTTTAAAGGTCTCATGGGGCCAATAGGAAGCTGAGGCAGATGATGCAGCTTCCTGTTAGTCCGTGTGATGCAGGACTCGTTGCTCACCCAGCCAGGGCTGCTACTGGCCTGACCTACGTAGGAAAGTATCTCAGAAAGCAGGGTATGCCTGGAGCTGAAATTAACACGATTCTGCTGTGGAGCCCCTCTGTTTCCAACCCCTAGTAGAAAGCGCATAGGTGGAAATGTACCTTTAACCCTTGGTGCCACCGGTGATTCCACGTCCTGGAGCGATCACGTGTTGTGATGAGACCCCGGATATAGAAAACTGAAGTGGAGAGACCTTCACTTCCTTTTGTTTCAGGCTGGCCGCTCCGCCCCCTAAAAAATGTAGCACTTGCCCATGATGTACCTGGTATGTCATAACGACCCCTTCTGTGCCAAATACGTCAATAGGGCACTGAAATGTTTGACTGATACATGATTGCAAACATGTCAAAGACACCAGGACTCTGTTTTTGTGGTTTGCGAGCTGCTTTGCTCCCTGACTGTGCAGAGGTCTTTTAATAGGCCAGAGAGTGCTACAGATAGGTCAGCAGGTAAATTAAAACCTATTTAGATACAAATAGTAGATTTTCTAACTTGAACAAATGCACGAAAGTCACAAGTAAGGTTTGTGCGCTCGCACTGCCTTCTAAAATCCTTTAACCCGTTTGCTGCTGTGAGTGCTAGGAGCCACTCCTCATATGCTCATAAATAGGAGAACTCCCTAGAGAGTCCGCCAAAGGATACAGAAAAACAATGCACACACAAGCGCACCACGGATTAGTACATTAATATCAATATTTAATAGCTCATTTGAGCACAAAAACACAATAATCAAATGATAAACCACATTTAAAAAAAAAAACCATATAACATACCAAAAATAATAATACAAGGCTACTCCCCCAGCGGGGATACTAAAACTGAACAATGTACAGTGATTTTTATTTTTCCTTTTATAATAATACTTTTATCTAAAAAAAAAAAAAAAATTTACATGTTGGAAAAGATGAATATTCGGGTACAATATACACAAAACAGAGTATTTAACTTTATAATCCGTATAATTCATGGCAACTTTCCAACAGGGGAATTTAGTGCGTTTATGAAAATTTGTCATCCTTTATGCAAGAATTCATGCTCCATATACAACTTGGGCCCCATGCTAGTTATGAAAAGGCTTATTTTTTCCGATACAGTAGTTGCTATTGTAGACTTCAAGCTACGTAACACAAATGTATCAAGTATTTCATTTAAAAGGGCAAAACGTGAAACCTTAAGGTTTTTTGTATTTTTTTAAATCAGTTCTGTCGTGTTAGATAATACAGTGGTGACTTTTTATATCAAATTTTAATGCCTTTTGTTAATGAGTTTTAATACCCTTGGCATCCTTTGAATTCTATAGCAGCTTTAGCACACCTACCAAGCAGTGCAAGATATTTGTAACACTTTCCTGTTTGTGATAATTTGTTGCCAATAATCCCAGCAGTTTGAGCTGTAAACTGTAACAATAGTCAATGTTCCTTAAGGATACATTGTACAGTAGCTCCTAAATTGCACTGACTGAAGGATTGGTTGGAGCTGAAATGCAGCCATTTAGTTAGGCGCACAATCAGGATTTTTACAGATTTATAACAGGAGAACCAAACAATTTCCAGTTTAGAATTAATTATACGCTGTCACATGCTTTACATATAAAAATATGAGGGGAGGAATGAACTAGTATAAGCTAGAAACATTTCCCTAGACTACATGGTACATCTGTTCAAACCTTTATATATGTTACAAGTCATTGTTATAATGTCATTTGTACTGTGCTGTCCTTAAGGAAGAGCAGACAGATTAGATCATCTTGTATGCAATTACAGCAACATTTCTTTTTCAGTAAAGCATGGTGAGAAAATATGTCGCACTTCTGATGCCAATTACGCTGTTGCAAAAGAAAAATGTTATTTTCTGTTCATACACATAATCCATTCGTGTCCTATTCAACATCAGCTTCAAGCTTTCTTACCTTGTTTTGCCATCTCATATTGTCTTACTCGTACTTGAATGATACAATTAAAAAAATATATATGTTAGTGTAGAGATCAAACTGAAAGCTGTGTTGACCAGTTGAAGAGAGAATACATGCACCCAGAACAGCAAAGTATTGGTATATCACATAACACCCCATGGGGGTCATTTATTAAGGTTGGTCATGTGTTAACACATCCAAACGGGCGTTAACTCACATTGGAGTCCTTTTACTGAGGACATTTTTCTCTACATATAACTATTTTCATATTTCTTGCAAGTTAATCCAATACGTTTCCCCTTTCTAAAAGCTATTATACAGTATATTCAAATGTACTTTTACAGCAGTCCTGCTACAATGTCTACCAACAAATACTCTGCTGCAGTGTTTGGAAACGGGCAATGGGGTGCATGGACCACACACAGCAGAAGGAGTTTTCGTTTGCTCAAGGAATTCTCTTTCCTTTGTATGTGATAAAGCATAACAATCTCTTAGGGTAAAGAGGTGTGCCCATGCATAAGGTAAAATAGTCTCACCATCTTTTACTAGCTACGTCAATCAAAATTATGCAATTTATCACGGGTCTCTGAAAATGGTTTTAAATGTTGTATATGCTTGATACAATAACATGTTTAAAACCCTTAATTTGATTGTGCAGTCTTTTGTATCATACAATCAATATACAATATAATACATACATATATAACAAAATACATTATCTCAGACGCTCTTGGAGATAGCACCGAGTCGCAGCAAAGGCAGCCCCCAAAGAGTCTCCCCTTCACTGCTCCTGTTCTATAGCCAGCGTGGGCAGGGTTAACAACATGAGGAAAAGACAGACCCTACTTCAAAGACCAGGCGATCATCAGCAGCTCCCCCCTATATCCATGCTGTGGGTGTTTCCTGTGCAGCTGACATCACTTTACCTCAGACGCACTTGATAACACCAGAGGTGCAACAAAGGTGGGAGCCAGAAGGCGTGAGCGGGTTGCTGCTGTTACAGCTGCCCCCTTATTGGTTTTCAAGAAAGTATTTCTATGTATATTGAAGCATTTCCATTTTCACACATTACCTGCTCTCTGCTCTATTGCTGCACAATCCCACTTACTCAGTGGCGGATTTCCCATTAGGCCCCAGGCCTAATGCGGCAAAAATGTCTGCCCCCAAATAAATTTGCTGCGCTTTCGGGCCTGATGGGAAGGCACTTACATGTGGCGGCCGCTCCCTTGCTGTCGCTCCCCTCCTTTCGACTCACCGTGTCAAATGACGCCGCGGACCTCACCAACGTGACATCGCTCAGCATCTCATTGCCATGTCAACGCGGCGTCAAATAACGTGATGCTGCGTTACCATGGCGATGCCAATCAACGTCACGGTGACGTCCGTGGCATCATTTTGACGCTGCAATTCAGGAGGAGGTGGAGGGCGACAGGAAAGAGGCAGCCGCCACAGCTAAATGGCTCGGGGCAGCGGATTTTCAAATCCGTCACCGCACTTCTCCAACTCCTTCAAATAACGCGCACCGATCCAAAACACACCAATCTTCTTATCCCTCTGCACCCTTTGTTTCCCCTTACCCTTCCTTATAGATTGTAAGCTCATTGGGGCAGCGCCCTCCTTGCCTACTGTTACAATGTATGTTTATTTTATTGCATTTGTCCTCCAGCACTATTGTACTGCATATGTTGTACATAAATTATGATAATTTACAGTATTGTGTCATTTTGTAATGCGCTGCACAATTTGTAACGTCAACAACTATACAGGCTTTGGGAAAGTTATTAGCAGCTGACATAGAGAGGAACATGTACACATTAGAAATTATGCAAAGAGGAGCTACTAATATAGTGCATGTTCAACATCAAAACATGTATCTGTTAGACTGGAAGATGTACCGCTTTGAGACGGAAAGGGCATATTCTAGAAACTTTCAGATATATTTAGACAGGGTATCTTAACTCCAGTCCTCTCGTACCCCCAACAGGTCAGGTTTTCAGGATATCCCTGCTTCAGCACTGATTGAGACACCTGTTCTGTTGGGAGGACTGGAGTTGAGAGCCCTTGTATTAAGAGTTTCAGCAAGGAAGCAATTTTCAGGGACATAAGTGTTACAAAAAGAGGTCCTGCTCTGAAGCTGGAGTCTGGAAGGCTCTGAGGTTGTAGAGTCTACTACAGTAAGGATGAAATAAGATCTAAGGTTTTACAATAGATACTATTGGAAATGGGCAAACTAGAGTGGGCCAATTGGTTCTCATCTGCCGTCAAATTCTATGTTTCAACAAGGGGGGTTTTCAGACAAAACTGCTAGCGTAAGAGTGGAAGTCATTCCACTAATACGAAGGCTAAGAGAATTCCAAATCATAAGGAATATTTAGTGATTGCATGTGCTAAAGATTTCAAGCGCTAACAGTAAAGACAAGTGGGGTAGAAAACAGACCGCATTCTAATCTGTCATCAATTCTACAAAGCGTTAAAAAATACTACACAGTGGACTAGGACTGTTTGTTATTAGTATATAAACTAGAGGCCAGCGATTTCAGGTACTCATAAACTTGATGCCTTTTTCTAAAACCTGACTCTTACTTTTTAACTCGGCCTTCATCACGGCAGCTTATTTGTGTTATGTACGGTATGATTTTCCAGCTAACCTCTATCAGAAGCGACATATATTGTATGTTCTGTGGTGTGTTATTGGCCTCCACAGTCAGACTTTTGGTTCAAAAGTTTAAAAGCCAGAATGCATCTGAAATGAAGCAACCCAGATTTACTCCAGATTGCTTTCTCCGTTTTGCAACACTGATATATTGGATTATTTTAATTTTTTCTTAAGTGTATAAGAGTACTTTTCATTACACAGCCTGGATTGTTTATTTTCAGGGTGGACCCAGAAAGCTTTTATGTTCTTTGCAATTATGATCCTTTCACCAGTCCCTTCTTGCTAATTTTTGTATCGGGCTGTCGGTCAGAGAGAATGCTACAAGCCCTATGTCATTATCTTCTGGTTGAATCGTGTAGGTTATGATACCTTGAATTCAGAATCCCTTCCTTTTAGTATGCCAATTTCACAATCATTTTTTTTTTTTCTTGTTTATCTAATTCAATTATTTTTGTTTGATGTACATTCGATTTTGGAAGATTATGCTGTTTTGGTGTAGACAAACAAAAACATTTAATATTTCTTATTGTATTTTTACGCTTTCAAGACCACGCGGTTCCATTCCTCTGGCATTGAAACAATTTTTAGGAAAAAGTCTCTGGACTTGGTGCATTTAGTTTCCTTTTTAATTGTTTCCCATAACCAATTTACTGCAATCGTCATCACAATCCCCAAAACAGATTATGGTTTTTTATTATATTTTCCTACTTGTAAAAATGTAGGAAACCGCTATGAAATCTGTGTAACATTTCATTTCCGGAAGTGACCCTTCAATGTGACTGTCTGTGAATCACCTATTTCATTCACTCTTGGTCACTATAATGTTACCCTTCAACATAACACTTAATGCTACTGGACCATTCTTGTTGTGGGGTTGCACTGCAGGTTCCACAACACCAAAATGTGTATCTCAAATTATTACTTTAGATTATTATTCATATTTTCTGCCCATGTACTGTACGCATTCATTTATATGTAGACTGGTACAAAATTGGTGCATTTTTTTACTGGGCTAAAGCTCTCTATTATGGGGGTGGCTGTAGGGACATTCATTTAAGTTTCTTTAAGACGAAGGCCGTCCTTTAGCCAGGACTTGCATAGTTGTTAGAACCTGGAGTAAATTTGTTGTATGATTTTAACATCATCGTCATACATTAAATTAGTTTAACCTATGAAGAACTCCGCTAAACGGTATTGAGACCTACAACAAATCTGCTGTTCTCCAAGACCAATATGACTACTCAACTTTTAAATTGGACACGTAGCAAAGTCAGTGAAACCAGCTAAGAAACCAAACACTGGTCAAGTGTTTCTCTTTCCTCTCCCTCAGGATGACGAGGAGAGGAGTTGTGGTTCGATTTCCCACAGTTGCGCTGGCAAGGGACACAGTCAGGAGAGCCATTGTCACGCTACCACAATTATATTTAAGGAACAACATTCCCATTGTTACACCCCCTAATTTACCTCAGACTAACACGTATTTCTGAGGCGGGGGCCTGAGTCCTTCCCTATACATTATCCTACATGTGGCAGTAGGTCAGGCAAAGGGAGGCAGACTACAGTAATGTTTATAACACAAGTGTATTTATAAAGAAATCAGCAATAGACACTCTGGTAACACATGATACTCAACAGATGGATCATTCAATGCATTCATATTGCATATGACCATTACATTCCCCACTAACTGCTGTGCATGGGTGGGTCAGTGTCTTCCTGTGGCCACCTAGTCCTGGATATAAAGGCTTTGGTAATGGTGCCGGCACACAGATGGAGCGCTTATTTACTGCATTAGTTTGACAGGCTTTTACTTATGCAAATGCTGCATTTACTTGGCTTCCAATGAGGATATCCTCTTTTGCGCCGCCTGTCTCCTGATGCTAGGCAGATGTCTCTCCACTGGGATTCCACTCTCACGATTGAACCTGCAAGGCTCACTTTAGCCAGTATCTGCTAACTCGTGCGGATCAAGGCCTCGCTCTTCACCACCACCGGTCAGTCCTGAGATCCCTCAGGATCCAGCAACTCTGCCCCTGCGTGTGCTCTGCCAGGGATTCTTAAAGATCTCCCTTAGTCCCGCATCTCCAGAGTTCAATCTCATGGCTGAGGCCCTGTCTATCACAAGTAACATCCTCCTGCACCGGAATTAACTCCCTAATGCAGCACAGCATGCTGGGAGCTGTAGTTTCCTATTGCAGGCAGGGGGCAGTGTATGTGTGTCAGCAGCATACGTCTTACCATTGATCACATTGGGCTTGGCGGTAATAAGCAGATAGAAGCTGCCAAGCCCGACAAAGTTGTGCCTTAAACTTCATTGAGGTATGCACCCACCCTGCAGTAGTCTAATCATTTTTTTTTCTGGCATTGAGCAATAAGACTCCACCCTGGCTAGGCCTCTTTCCCAAAAGAATATTTGAATTAAACTAATTTTCTCTTTTGTTTGTCTTTAAGCCACACACACAATCTAAATAAAAATGTCGATCTGTACACCCTTTACATAGTTTTTGGTAGCCTTGTACCTTGAATTTTTTCTGCTCAATTGTTATTCTTTTACTTGATAATGCCCTATTGTTTTAGTTTTGTTTTATATATGCCCTGTGCTCTTTTTCCATTGCTTTTCATACTCTAGGTCAGCGGTGTGCAAACTGGGGGGCGCTAGCTTTTCTGGGGGGGGGGGGGGCGCGGCAGTTATAGAGATCCCGCGCTCTCCCCCCAAGCATTTAAATTAAATGCCAGGTGACCGTGCGGGGCTTCTATAATACACTTCCCTTCCAGCGTCTCGTCGACATGGGAAGCGAGCACCAAATGACGCCACGGGGTCTCGTGACATCACATGACCTTGAACGTTATTTGACGCTGGGGGGGGGGGACCCGTGAGGCGCCTAGGAGAGCAGGTATAGTTGCGCACGGGAAAAAGTTTGCGCACCCCTGGTTTAGGTCATGATCACATGACACGTACAGCAGTGTGTTGTTAAACTGAACGTTATCCTTGCAGTAATCATTTTTGCTGTTTACAGTTTTTAATTCCTTTCACAAGTTGGGTATTTTATAATAGCAAAGTTTTGGTAAACACAAGGCACTTTTTTTTTTCTGTAGCTGTTTCAATGCCAGCAGTGACATATCTTTAACACACATGCAATTATACTCATTATATTGCAGATTAAAACATAAATCCGAGAAAACAGTGGGAGTTTATCCATATGGGTAGGTTTCTTGGGGGGATATTAAATTCGAGAGAGGAGGCAGAAAAAAAAAAAAAAAAGACTAATACGAAATCAAATGGGTTGGCACTGATTTTAATTGAAAATAAAAGAAAAGGAGACAGAAGAAACAAACTTTGAGCCAGAATACGCATAGAGAAATATTGTAATGATTAACTATATAGGAATGTCAATTAAATAAGGATATGACGGTCTTTAATGTATCGTGCTATCAATACTGTACAAATACCTCGGTCAGAAACTCAAACAGTTGGGCTGCTTTCATGGGTATTTTTTCACCTGGCAGCTCTATGTGAAATATTATTGGTTTCAACATATTTTTGTCCAGCTGTTGTGCTGGAATTATGTCAGTCAGGTATTACATTTCTGCAATTGGAACTGTATTTACAAGTGCAAGAAATGAGTAACTAGGTGAAAAAAAAAAAAACGAAATCGCCTCCCACATATAATCTCTGGGGGGAGCTATGCAGGAAGGGTTTTAAATTCAATGTCTTCATGACTTGACAATGTTTTGGGATTGGAATACCTGGATTTATTACAAACAAATCCAGCTAAACTTGCATTTTGATATACTGTATATATAAAAAATAAAAAGTTTAGTCAATTTATTTTTCTAATACAGAAGATAACTGTATTGAGTTAGTCTGATGCAATTTCCCATATTGGTGCAGGAGCTTTTATTTTATGGCGCTTCTGCATTCTCCTCTAATTACGTACAGCCCCTCTTTTACAACACTGCCTAGTTAGGGGGTTAGAATATGTGCCTAAATCTTCATACTAAAACTAGACATCACTCAAAGGATAAAATAAAGTATGTCTTTTATCATTTTGTCACCTTGCGCAAATAAAAGTGAAAAATGATGTAAGCCTCCCTGCTCGGCTCCTAGGGAGTTTATATCGGATAGTCTATATATTTGGCATCCTCAGCGTATTGCCTTATAAGGGTGCTGGGTCCGTGCAGCTGGGTGGTGATGGAGAAAGGATGGGCGCCAGGAACTTTATTATTGTTAATAAGATTGAATTTATTAGCAGGTTCTTAGAAACACAACTTCTCCAGCTGCATTGCTGCAGTCCTGGGGAGGCACAGTCTTATAACCAGGGCTTGACAAATTACCAAAAAAGCTACTCGCCACCTACTGTAGCCTCCCCCCACTTTTTAAAAAAGAAATGTAATACATTCCTAATAAGAACAGGGCCATCTACCCTTTCCTAACTATTTACAGAGCTATATACATTGAGAGTCCCCTCTGTTTTCTCTCCTCCTGAGATCTGAGAGTGGAGTTCTTCTCCCCTTTTATTTATAACCTTTCTCCCACTCCCTGTCTCTAGGCAGAAAAGCGGTGGAGCTAGGCCTTTGTTGAGTACCCCTAGAGTAGGGGATCCATCCAGCATATTTCAGAAGCGGGGTGTGGCCAGGCCCCTGCCTTGTCACTTTGCAACATACTATCTTAAGGGGCAGGTTTTCAATATCGAACTCCTTCAACCCCTATGTAATTCCAAAAGGGGGTTACAAATAGACATTTGTAAGACACCCTACAGAAGTATTTTCCTTTCAAGGTTTTTATGCTGTAGTCGTCTCTGTTATGCAAATGAAAGTATGGCCTGTAAATATTACATGTAGATCATTTTGAAAACAAACACAGACTACAACTACAATATACAGGGATCGCCCCCCCAAAAAAAGAGAAGGAATATAGTGCACAACTTTGTTACTTCTGAAAAGAGGGAGGGGATTTTGGCTTCTGATTTTCTATTTAGTGTGTTTAAAAGTATAATGCAGGTGCAATCAAATCAGTGGTGTTCAGTATGGTGTACATTAATAAATGGTGGCGTTTGGTGGTCGTGCGCTATGGAATGAGACGATTCTTGCCGTCCCTCTGCCTCTACAATGGTTCCGGGTGCCTCAGGGATCCCGCGGGTTGCGGGTTCCGCGTCACATCCGGTCCGGCGGAAGTCACATCCGGTAGGCTTGTATCCAGACTAACAATGATTTGTGTAGGCTTGCAGTTCCTCCTGGCATCTCAAACAGTAGTGCGCAGTAGCTCAACGCGTTTCGCTGAGTGAATCAGCTTTCAATCATTGCTCCTAACTCAGCAAAATGCATTAAGCTACTGCGCAGAGTCACTGCGCTCTACTGTTGAGACGCCAGGAGGAACTGCAAGCCTACAGAATCATTGCGACAGTATTACTGGATACAAGTCTACTGGATGTGATGTCCGATTGACCAAAAGAGAGGTGGTACATACTACCCGGCGGATCCCCGAGGCACCCGGAACAACGGCAGAGGGACGGCGAGAATCACCTCCACGGCACGCGACCACCAAATGCCACCTACAACTCGGTTTTACGTGCATTTATTAATGTACACCATACTGAACACAACTGATTTGAGTGCATCTCCATTATACTTTTAGACATACTGTAAGTAGAAAATCAGAAGGAGCCAAGATCCCCTCCATCTCTCTTTTTTAGGGTGATCTGTGTATATGCTCCCCCTGGACCATGGAGAGAGGAATCTTGTAAAACATTTTGTTCAATTTTGGTAGTTGCTAGGCAATAAAATGCTTTTTTTATTTTTAGGATTGTCAAATATAGCTAATCTAAAGTTATGGAGATAATGTAATATTGCAGCCCAATATGGGTATGGCAGCAAAACATCCCACATTTGAGACCTGCTTGAATTTTCAATTAAGTAGAGTCCTGTGTAGAGAGCAGGAATGAGATGAGACAATGACGTTGTCAACAACAAAAGTTTACTAACTAACAAAGAACACGCCACTGGCCGAGTGCTTTTCAGCAACATTCTAAATAATCACAAGTGTCTCTACCTACCCCATTCGAAAGTGGTCAACCCATACAGCTTCAGGGCATTCTCTGAATGGCTGAGGACTTTTTGCTGGCAGACTCCTAATAGTGTGCGGACAGGTTCTTACACAGTTCTACAGTATCTTCCTTTTTTAGATGTAGCCCATGTTATTGCAACCTGTGGCCCGCTCCCGCCGAAGAAATAGTGTGATAGCCTCGTCCCTTCTTGATTCCGAACAATGACTTCTCTCGCTGATGCGTTGTCTATGTCTCACTGCAGCGTGCCACCATTTGCTGTTGGCTACATCTGTATATTGTAATCAACTTGGTGGTTATACAGTAGACAGTGAATAGCGGCTATGAAGATAAGCACATTTTTATATTGAACATAGTACCACGTTGACAAAATGCTAATGCTTAAATCATCATACCCTGACATTTAATTATGGATAGACTTACACAAGCATTAGTTACTAATACAAAAGACATAAATGATATAGACTTGTTTGCCTAAAACAAGAATATGGGAATTTGGGAATAACATTTTCTCTAATTTTCAAGTCAGGAGTTATAGTTTCACTACCCTTTTTATGTTTACAGTAGTTTTATAGTACATTTGAAAGATGTTTTAACCAGTTGTCACTTGCTGTGTGTACACTGGCAGTAATCTACAACCGCACTACAATGAACAGCAAGCTTAATTAAATGCTTAAACAACTGGTTCTCAACCTTTTCTTGGAAGGATTTTTACATTCTTGGGACATCCATGCTCTTAGACCTTTCTCATCTCCTCGCTTACACGCAGCACACTTATCCTCCGCACACTTATCCTCCGCACACTTATCCTCCTTTTCACGAGCACCCCCTCTTTTTACACACTTCACATTCGCCCTCGCATATCGTACTCTTTTACTCAACACACACATCCTCATGTATCCCCCCTCTTCTCACACATCTCACACTCTCTCAATTATAAACACCACATTCAGACTCCCTTCTCATACTTAGGCCGTGCCTATAGTGACGGCGACACGACGGTTGACGTTACCCGTCGCCACCGGCGAAAGTTATATTTCGCCGGGCGGCGGCGTTGCGTAATTCCAGCAATTTGATTGGTTCAAGGGACGTCATGTGACGCGACAGCCCTTGAAAAATCAAATTTTGCCGGCTACCAGTTTTCACTCAGTCGCTTTGTCGCCGTCGCGCGCACTATAAGCGCACGCAGCGGCAGCAATGCTTTTGTTTTCGGGCGACGTCGCCAGCACTATAATCACGGCCTTACATTACAGACCTTACCCACCCCACAAAAAAAACACCCTCGTCCTTCCCACACACAGCCGTCTTAGAACACACTCACTCTCACTTCTCCCCACATAAAACCCTCCCTCTTTCCCTTCTCAGCTTCCCACACACCTCAGACATGTCAGTTGCTCAGTGGGCATGTCTTGCGATGTTTGGAGATGGAGAGGCCTCTCTTTACACTGTCCTACACTGAGAGAGGAGAGGTGGATCGCAGCCTTTGTCTCCAGGCAGCACGGGACACGCCCGCCGAGCAGCCAGCAACGATCTTCCAGTGTGGGGTCTGGATAACTTTGGCAGGTGGTCATGATACACCATGATTACCCAGGCATCCTGGTTGAGAAACATAGGCTTAAACCTGTACCGACATTATGTGTTACTCTTTGCCTTGTGTCAAATGATACACCATCTCGGTACCAACCTTATTATCAATAGAGATTGTTGTTTGTGTTGAATTGCTGCAGCCACATTTATATTCATTAGATACAGTACTTGGCAATGAAAGTACAGATGTAGCAGCCATTATAGTCCCCCATTAATGCTACTTAAAGAAATAAATACCTGTACCATGGAAAATACTGTACCATGTTCCATCATCTGCATGCAGTAATTGTGCCACACTTTGGTAAACAAGGGGTGTAGTCGTGCATGTTATTTCCCAATAAAAAAAACATTTAAATTCCCATCCTGGCATATAAAATCAATTCTGGGGACCATATAGTGTACAATTGGAAATCCACCACCGGTTGTACTTCACCTTGTTTTGAAACTCTTAAAAGTCCTAACTTTGGAAATGGATACAGAACAGGGAAAAAGGATGATATATCAAAGGCTACTGCACTGTTTGGTAGAATAATTTGAATGGATGTTTATACGACACAGATGTAATAAACCTACAGTGCAAACGATTTAGCTAAAAGGAGCATTTACTCGTTATTGGTTATCGTCGAGAAAGTGGAAGACTTTTTACAAATGGAAATGTATGTTTCGGATAACAAAAGATTTTAGAAGCATACGTATTTCATTAACAAAACACATTTACTGCATTCTAGTCTAATTAATGCACCCATGACAGGTGGACTAAGGAAGCAGAATTTGATCCCTTACAGTTCTTTATTATAGAAGGTAAGAGGCTATTATAGGAGGTGATGTTTCATCATGGCAGGAAGAAAATAATACTTTTTATTAATGCAACAGTAAACTTTTTTTTTAACAAAGTATTGAAGGTGCAGTCCCACTTTAAAATATTAAAAAATATAAATGAAAGATCCATGCCATATAACACCTAATCTACTATTGTTTTATGCTTTAACAGGTGTTTATTGGCAATTTAGGACCAGTTGTAGAAGACAATAGTCTACATGTAGAGCCCTGAGAGTGATATGTCTAGATCAGACGAGTACTCAATGGTGCTTGTCTTCTTCACCCAAGGACAGAAGTGTACTATTACCCGTTTTGTTACTATGCCTAATAAAACCAAAGCTACTTTGCGAAAATGCGTCTTGTTGCACTCCCCTAACATACAATATTATACTGTAAATTTAAAAAAAAAATGAACTTGGGCATGACTCTTAGGCAGTCAATGTATGATTATTGTCTAACGTCCAATGTTGTGGTAACTGAGAAACATCTTTATTTTCCCTGAGAATAGCCATGTGGGCAAAATGTTTGACATTATTCAATACATATTAATATGTTGACTGCTTAGAGTTATTATGGAACTTTCCTTCTTTGGAGCTCGTTGATTAAGGAGATCACTGTACTTGCTGGTGTGAAATAACTAAGCAAGAAGTGTGCTTCATGTAATGCCTCTCTTGATGATCTTATTTGTCTGGAAAGTAAGATAATTCTGAGTGAACAAGGGGCTTAGTGTGTTTTGTGTTTGGAATAAGGTAGTGGTACAGATACAGCAGATATTATTTCTCCCACTGGCATGTTGCATCGGGACACACGTGACACACCATTGTAATAGCATTAGCCACGTGCGAAAATGGGGTGTGGCTACACTGCTATTGCACCCTTGGCGCGCATCCGGTGCAATAACGTCTTCTGCATCTGTACCTGATGTTGCCATTTTTGTGAATGCCCAATATTACCCACGTTTGCAAATGGTTGTCACTTCAGTAGTTGACCTTGGGCAAATCCGGCACGAAGATTAGATTGTAAGTTCTAGAAGTGTGCCTGAAATATTCTATATTCAGTGCTTTGTGCACAGTCAGTGAAATGTGTGCAATGCCAGAATGTGCCCATTAAAATAGTTTTGTATCGAACATGCTATATTTATATACTGGATATTATTAGACTGAAGAAATGGAATCTAGTAAGTGGCACCTTTTTTTTTTAGCTATAACCTTGCATTAGCAGTGAAATATTAATGACATTGTAGAAAATTGCATAGCTGGCTAACCAAATTTGATTTGCAGAAGAGCAATTGCCACATTTCCAGAACTCACATACATAACATAAATTCTGAGCTTTCGATTTCTTACACAGATTTCCACCGCCCTTAATCAAGTTTGTTGTTTAAATCTCAAATGTTTGGGCCCCTTGATAGAGGCACAGTACTGTACAGCTGCAAAATACGCATCGGTCTCCAGGTTTTGGATTCTTAAAATGTTCTATTTTACTACTTCTAGGCTGTCATTCAGAGGTTTTCACTGTGATTAATGAAATGGCCTCTTTCTCTGTTACAGAAAGTGATTTTCTTTCCCAGGCTGACCTCATTCCTAATTTTTTTTTGGCCCCACTTCTTATTACAGTACTTTGAAATCTTAAATAGTTCCACTGGTGCGGGATGACCATAAAGTTGTTCAACTTTCAATGTGAAACCGATGCAACCTTTCTGCATGATCTTTAACCGTGTGAATAAAAGAATGCCAGCAATGGGAATGATATTTTTTGTCATTTTATAATGTGAAAGCGTTTTGATGATCTTTGCCAGCATGTGATCTGGTGTCCATGAAGATTTTCAGTCATACACTAATTAGTAGCAGCGGGTTGAAAAATGCTCTTGCCATATCTTATGATGTATGGTTACCATTATAATGGCTGTAATTAGTTGTTAGCTTGGTGTGACTTAATCAGCAGCAACAGACATTCTGCTATGGGAACATTTTAATCAAAGATTTGGAAACGCCACCAAGTGAGGGACCTTTCAAAGTAACTGTTTGTACACAAGGTTGTAGACAATCTTGTAACGTGCTGCTATAGATTTCTAGCTGTATGCTTTTTTATGAGTAGACAGGGGTAGAAGATACATGTACAGTATTACAATACTATGCTGCAATGGCGTGAAGCACAAGACCATGTGATGTCATACCAGAAGAGAGGTATGACCGAGAGTGAGGATTTCGGAGTCTTTTTTCCCCATGTTGATGCATTACGATGAGTATCCATATTTTAAGCTCTGTGCAAATGATTGATTCACCAATAGCTTACCTACAGTATACAGGTCAACTTCTTCTTTTGTGTGACTTTAGGCTTACACGAATTGTGTTACTACCAGCTCTCATTCACGTTCTGACAATAGACCTGTTTTGTTCCTTTTTTTATTAAATTATTTTTTTTAACCAAATCTCTTCACAACAACTTTCATAGTATTTCTGACGGGTTTCCCTTTCAGTGGACAATCACAGCTCCCCCAAGGAAGACACACCCACCGGCAGCACGGATTCCCTTTCGCCTCAATCACTCACTCCTACAACTACCCGCCCGAGCCCACCAGCTGAGGAGAAGAATCACCTTCATACAGACGATGGTGATCTTTTGGATTGGGCTACCACTGAGTGAGTTACATTACCTTTTGTTTACATCTCTAGTGCTGGGGAAAATTCATATGGAAAATCATTCATTTAATGCTGAAAATACATTACACTACCCAGTCAAAGTTTTGTCTAGTGATTGAATTATCCTGCACATTATAAGCTACGTATAACAATACCATCATGTTTTTTTTTTGTATAGCGCTGAACATGTACTCAGCACTGTACAAAAATGAGATACAAATTTCCAAAGAAGGTCACTACAAAGTTGAGTGCTACTGACATCATTGCAAAAAACAATGCGTGAGGTAATCCCTGCCCTGAACAGGAGACAAACTCATGCAAACAAATACAAAGTCATTAAGCATACTGATTTGTCCCGTACTCTTAAATAATAACTACAAAATATTGGTATGTGTAATGACTGTGGTAGTCACGGTGCTGTCAATATGAGGGATCATGAATGAACAAGGAAACCCCCACAAAAGTCTGACGAGAAAAGAACTGAGATCCACTGTGGGGAACAAAGTTCAAATTATTGATCGTCATGTTATTGTGAATGCTGTTTTTTTTTTCTTCCTTAGTGCATCTCAGTTCATGAGTCTTTATCCCCTCAGGCGTTTGTGGGGCTTTTCTGCTTGAATATACAATATCCGATTTTCTGGCACATTAAGCTTTAAGGCTGGGGTTCTCAACTCCAGTCCTCAAGACCCCTCACTCAATAGGTCAGGTTTTAAGGATATCCCTGCTTAAGCACAGATGGCTCAATTGGTGGGCTCCATCATTTGTGCTGAAGCGGGGATGTCCTTAAACCTGACCTGTTGGGGCGTCTGGAGCACTGGAGTTTAGAAACGCGGCTTTAATGTATTGAGATTTATATATTCCCATCTTCTCTCTTTTCGTTCTCTGGTCATCCTAATATGTTTTTGGTTGTGTTTCATTTACCATTTTAGAAAGAAACGAAGTGTAAAATCGCACGTAAACCTATGTCATGGAACAGAAATACCCCTGTTTGCCTTTTCTGTTTCAGCCCCCCTTTCCCTTGGCAGTTCTGCCTGCTAGTTGTGCTTAGATGTCACTTTCCTTGCAGTTCACTCCCAGTGTAGATGGAATGGATACATTATGTAGCCCTTCTCCTTCCAGTCTGTCACACCCCTGGTTGCTCTGGCAACATCTCCAGTCCTCCTAGTTATGGGCTTTCCCATTTCCCCCCCCTGTCTTTTTGCTGACAGTAGTGCAGTCTCACTGAACCTTTAGTGTGACCCTTGCCCCTCACTTCCTTTCCACCGTAACCTCTGGATGAGTGAGCACCCTGCTGTAAACCCCTGTACTGGTAGGATTATCTTTTTCACCTGCCGTTGACTACCAAGCACACACAGAGAGACATTATCCCAACATCTACATCTCTACACAAGTACCTGTTTTTTACCTGCTTTCCACAAATAAATTAAATAAAAGAAACAGACCTTGTTGTGCTTGGAAAAAAGGGCCGAGTTGACACTATCTGGGCTAAATCATCCCACACATGACCCTGGCTTTCAGAATAACCTAACATGATTGTGCTTCGGTAGCTGCACAGTAAGGCCAGGCCCCCATGGGCCGCTGCGGCGTTCACGCCACACAGCACAGCTCTCTATGGGGAAGGCCCCAGTGGGCGTGTGTGTGTGTGGGCGCGCAAAGCGCGGTGTCGCGTACGCTGGCAGACAAGAATGTAGTCTTCCCGTGCCGCAACGGGGTCACGTGCTCGGCGGGCAGCTAATGGAAAGGCAGATAAGCCCCGCCATTGCCGCGCCCCCCCACCATGGCTGCGTCCCCGCTATAGCCGCACCCCCACCCCCATCATGGCAGCGTGTCCTATGGCTCCCCTACAGACCGGAGATCGCGTCTGTAGTCTGTTCACGTCTTAAAATAAGAAACAGAAGGAGCTTCCTGTTTGTAGCTGGGCCAGCTGAAAATAAGAATGTTCTATAGTTTGCCACCAAGTTATGCGACCTTACTTACAAAAGGTCGCAGTGGCACTGTTAAGGCAATCTTTCAAGCCTAAAGGTTAAAAAAATATATATATATATATATATATCTAAGAATAACCTTCTGTCATTGATATTCCAATTCCTTTTTTTTCCCCCTGACAGTGCAGTCACATCTACTCTGTCTGCACTGTTTGTTTTCCAAGCTTTTTCTCCTCAGTTGTAGCTTATTTCCCCCGCATCGTTCAAAGTGTTATATACAGTAGATACCGTAAGTGTTACAGGAGATGTAGATGGCAATGTGTACTCTACTACTTTGCCTCCCTCTCTCCCCCCTCCTTCCCTCTCTCTCTCCCCCCCTTCCGCCCCCCCTCTCTCTCCCCCCCTCTCTCTCTCTCTCCCCCTCTCTCTCTCTCTCCCCCACCCACCTCTTCCTCCCTCTCTCTTCCACCTCTCTCTCTCTCTCTCTCTCTCTCTCTCTCTCTCTCTCTCTCTCTCTCTCTCTCTCACTCTCTCTCTCACTCTCTCTCTCACTCTCTCTCTCACTCCCCCCATCACTCCCCCCATCACACTCCCCCTCTCCCCATTCCACCCTCTTTTCCTCCCTCTCTTTCTCTCTCTCCTAGCAAAACCCAAAGTTCAGTTTTTAAATATAGAATTTCAGTTAAACTTGTCAATTTCAGCCAAACACTTTGGGCTGAAAGGTAAACTTTTTTTTGTGTTTGTGAAAGATTAAGAAAACCGTAGATGAAGCGAATTGGGCAGGTACGCACATCACATGTCACGTTCATGGTAGAATAATAAAGATTTACACCTTTTTATTTAATATAAAGAATGTACCATCTCTGTGAGTCTGCTGTAGTGTGGGTTTGTAGTGTGTGTACATATTTACTGTGTGCTCATTTGCATGTCATTTCCCAGAATCCCTTGCTGCAGTGGAAGTGCTGTGTGCTGGGTGATAATGGTGAAAGGCGGGGTTGCAGACCTTTCTAAGACATGCAAATGAACATACAGTAATATTTCCATTTGCTATATGCTTTGCTGAGGAGGGTTTTTGTCACTTTTTTTTACCCACCATAACTTAACTCAGTATGGTACTCCTTTTCAAATATTCTAAAAAGTTAGGCCACTGAATTTAAGTTAAATTAGGGTTAAATCTAAACCATGATTCAGATGTAAAAGCCGTTTTCGCTCCAGCCGATGCGTTGCAGCGGGGGACACACACAGCGGGAGCAGCCGTCATTCTAGATGCATTAGTCACGCCTAAAAAAAATAACGGCCCATGTGCCAGTGGGTGCAATTTTTTTCCTTTGCGTTTTGGCAATGTAGAATTTACTAAGCAAACTATATTTTCCTGTCCCAGTCTGCAAATCAGTCTCTTCCCATTATTATTTTTCTCTCCTACACTTGTATTTCTTTCCCTTTGCCCCATTGTATTTCTTTCTCGGCTCGGCTATTTCTTTCTCCCCGTTGCCTTATTTCTCCATCTAAAAAATGCTTTGAATTGAATTAAGCCTTTACGCATTCCTAGAAATGATTTGTCAGAGCAAGGCCTTCTATAGTAAATGTTGAACTTTTTTTTTTTTTTGCGGACAAAATAGGTCACAATGTTGTTTTTAAACAACTTATTGGTATAATAGGCTTTCTTAGAAAGATTAAATCACCCGTAAATTAACTGATTTACTTAACTACCCCTTTAACCTTTTCTCTGCTGAAAGACCGCGCCACTGCTTTTCCGTAATCGCGATTGCGTGGGGTAGAGACAATTTGGTCGCAATAGGCCCTAATATTTATGTAGTTGTACAATGAAGCTTTCTTCTTTAAAAAGGAAAGTACGACTGTAATTTAGTAAATAAAAAATGCAAAAAAGGATCGCCAAGCACCATCACACTCCAACCTCTACTGTATGTAAGACAATCCTGACGCAATGAGATGAAGGGCAGTCATTTCCGAGGGTAGCCCAACTTCAGCCTGCAGGTAGAAGTCAGCAGTCTCTTAGCTAATAACGGTAAAACGAGAAGCAGTGCTATTGTTACAGAGTCAAAATGAATGCACATTAATGTAGATAAAAGACCTGTCTCTTCTTTCCACTCATGATCAGAACTTTTGATAATGGCTCATTTTAATCATTGAGCTCCAATATATTACAGTACTTACATGTAAACGTAATCGCTGGCAGTGGCTGTGTGAGCAGATGATCATTTGCCAGTAAGAAAAGTGTGTCTGTTTCCTTTGTTCTGAAATCATCAGTTGTGTTGGATTTCTTGCAAGCTGTAATACTGTTTATTTCACCAACACAAACATATTAATTAAAATGTATTCTCAAATATATTCCTATTTAAAACTGTATACAGTATTTGTGTTCCCCTTTTGCCTAGATGCAGCGGCCGTTATTGTTTTTTGAGATTTCCCTGAGATTCTTTCAACATTTGCCGCAGCGGACTACTGGCCCATCGGATTAACACAGCGGGGGTCCCTGCAGTGTTAATCCTACCGGGGTCTACCTGTCTGTAAGAGACGCGCAGTAAGAGATAGGCTGAATCAGTCACTCTAACAGGCGATCGCAGGGTTTTTATTTAAATTCTAACACTACAGTATTAATGCAGGGGGTCTCCGGAGCAGAACCTCATTGATTTCAGGTCCGGGGACCACCTACTTCCCGAGATACAGGCCCCGTTATGGGGTGCCGGTATCCCCGTGTTAAAATCCTTTGGGTCACGTGACCGTGGGATCTAACAAAGCAGAGGGATACCGGCACCCCATAACGGGGCCTGTATCTCGGGAAGTAGGGGTTCCCCGAGGCTGAAATCAGCTTTGTTCCGCTCATAAGTCCACCTGTTCACGCACACTAGTATCAACCGCCCCCCACCCCCCCCTACCACTCCAAATAAAAAATCATTACCTTAGCGGATAGCTGCTAAGGTAATGAAGCTGCTTACATTTTATTTTTATTCATAGTGTGCAGGAGCAGGGGGTCTCCTGAGCTGATTTCAGCCTCGGGGACCCCCTACTTCCTGAGATACAGGCCGCAGTATGGGGTCCGGGTATCTCCTTCATGTGAAAATCCCACGGTCACGTGATGCACAGGATTTTTACATGGCGGGGATAGCGAAAGCCCATAACAGGGCCTGTATCTCGGGAAGTAGGGGATCCCCGGACCTGAAATCAATGCGTTTCAGCTCAGCAGACCCCCTGCTACAATACTGTAGTGTTAGAATTTAAATAAAACGCCCGCAATCGCCTTTTTAGAAGCGTGCAAGTAGAGTGACTGATTCAGCCTATCACTTACTGCGCGTCTCTTACAGACAAGTAGACCCTGGTAGGATTAACACAGGAGGGTCCCTGCTGTGTTAATCCTATGGGCCTCTGCAGACTAAATGGCCCATCACGGACCAGATAACTCGCGCATGCGCGAGAATAGACGGCCAGCCCCCAGGGTTGTGGTATAGTGCATGATTCACCCAGGTAAATGATCGGATAATGGCCGCTGCATGTGTACATGTTTCTCAGGTTGTATATGAGCTTCCATGACCCTTTCTTCAGATAAGAAGATTATTTTTGTTATTTTGCGCTATTAGAAAGCTGAAGCATGATAGTAGGTGTTCGTAATTGTTAATGAAAAAATGTAGGGCAGGAGATGTTACCGTATGTTTGCCAGTGCAACCGCGGTAAGAATTTAGAATGATTTTGTGTGGTGAGAAGAGAGCTTGGTCTATCGGTCAGAGAAAATATAGATTGATCTGAGCTTAGAGTTCGACATACTTACATATGAGTCAAGTCACTGGAATGTAGATATTGAGAGTAGTGATGGAATCAAGGATTATGTTCGATTAGATATAGTAATTATGACAAATTTTACTTAAAAGTACACATGCGCTGTTTTTTTTCCTGTTGTTTTTAATTGTACATTTATTTTAAACAAGAGAACATTTTTGTATCAGTCATATATATTTAACTAGATATGTGAGTATTATTTATTGGTGGAATATTTTGAGAATTCTGTCAGGAATTAAGTATAGCACTTGATCTCCCTCGAAAAAGACCCTCCAAATGATGGCTTTGATAGAAGTTTAAAGGAACCTCTTGTAGCTTCTCTTTGCAGGGTGATTCTTCTCCAAACAGACATTTGGAACAGTAAAATATTTATTCTCAACAAAAGAAATCTATTCTTACTTACACAGAAGTGAAAGACATGAAGGTCAAGTTAATGTCCACAAAATTGTGGGCTCCATCGGCAAGTCTTTAGAGTTATCCGTGCCATTACCATGCAGATATTGATAAGATAGATGGAGAGACCTAGCAGATGCGTTAAGAGACCGAAATGACATCATGATTCCCCAGAATTCCCTACGCGTTTTGCACAGTATGGTGCTTCATCAGGATAAGGCTTCTAGATGCCCAGTTTTCTGTTGATATAATTTGTTAACAAACGATTGGACGGTTATAAATATACATATTAATCCCATTCTATTGATATAAATACAAACTAAATGTATAAATAACACACATTCCCAGCCAGCTCAAACTCCCACACCCACCACATCATGAATATATTTTTATGTCAACAAGAGAGCTACTGAGCGTGGCAATTGTATATAACAAGAGACAGGAGTGCCCAATGCTACATCCCATTGACAAAACATATGTAACGGGTATTCCCCCACCCACTCGCAGATAATACTGTGGAGGTGTAGAAACATGCAAGGTTACGCAGGTGTGGTGCATTACCTGTTGGCTCACAGGAGGGCTGAGCTTCCGCCACGGGGAACCTGGGGTACATACATCCTATACATCTCTAGGTGCAACGCCTCCACCTGGGAGGGATCCCAACGGAGTGGGAGGAGGCCCTCACAGGAAACAACCACACAAAGCGAACGAATGTAAAACAGGACTGGCTTTACTGCATAACCAACTATATCTACATATATCATACAATAACATCATAACATCATCCTGCGCCACGGCGGGCGCTAACCACACTGGGTGTCACGGCGGACACTAACCACACTAGGCGTCACGGCGGACGCTACCACCTCTAGGCGTCACGGCGGACGCTACCACCTCTAGGCGTCACGGCGGACGCTACCACCTCTAGGCGTCACGGCGGACGCTACCACCCACAATGTGACCCCACCCTGTGTCCAGTAACCCCCACCCAAATGTCTCGTACTCCCAGAGTCAAATACCACTGTGCATATGTGTGTGTGACTGCGCAGCCACTATGTTTGGTGATAGGCCTGGTTGGTGCACGTGAGTTGCAGGTTACCTGCCCGGGCTCCAGCCACGGGTACCGCGATATCAATCCGCACGATCCGACGTTGTCCTCCACACCGCGTGGGTTGAAAGTCCAGCGCGAACAATGTCTCTCCTAGTCTTAGGGTCTTTGGTGGTGTTCTGAGCCCAGAACCCACCTCGCAGGGCCGTACGGCTTCAGCACTGTGTCCCTGACTACTTGACCAAATAATGGGGCAGTGTCCCTATCTAGGGCCTGTCCCTAAGCTCCACAAGCTATTAGGTGGCTCAGGACCTAACTGGGACCTTGGGGGCTGCTGGCCTATGCAGAGGGTCACTGACCCCTGCACCCACCTCTTACCCCTAACTGGTCCGGATCCTGAGTGCCTGTCTCACTGCAAAACCCCGCGAAAAGTATCTCTCTTTCCCGGGCAAATCCCTTAGCCCCATTGGCTCCCTGGCGTCAGGTGTCTCTGCCCCTATGCACCCTGGGGGCTGGCCGTCTATTCTCGCGCATGCGCGAGCTATCTGGGGCCTCCCGCGCTAGCTGGCCTCCTGCGCATGCGCGAACTAACTGTCATGGCGGCGCCCTGCTCCGCTAGCCGCCGGGACCCTAACGACGCGATCGCGGCCTCGGCAACCGGCCCGATCGCGTCCCCGGCAACCGCCCGATCCCACCATGGCAACCGGCCGCACAGCAACACCGCGCGCTCGCAACGGGGAAGGAGGGGGCGAGTGCGCGAGGGGGACCTGGCTACACATATATGGTAAAAAGTATAAAGTAAAATACTTCAATTATAATAAATACTTGGTTATTTAGTTAACCCTTTGGCCAATGCTTCATAAGCCTGCATACTGTACCAACGCCAAGGTATAACCAAATTAATGCAGGTCCTACACTACACTGTGAACACTTCCTTTTACCTCTGTAAGAGGGGAAGAACCATCATAGGTCTTGTTCCTGCAGCAAACGAAAAGACCTCCTAAGTTAAAAGGGTGAAGGAGGAGGAGTGAGCTCTGGGGGGAGGTGCCACCAGCCTCCAAACAACTGCAACCAGTCAGAAATTGATTAACACACACATTCCCAGCTAGCTCAAACTCCCACATCCACCACATTATGAATATATATTTATGTCAACAAGAGAGCTACTGAGCGTGGCAATTGTATATAACAAGAGACCGGTGTGCCTGTATAAATAATTCTTAGGAGAGGCATTTTGGATACATGCAAGATAAAACAAACATATATAATAGATAAAGCTACATATATAATAGATAAAGCTATAATACAAAAAAGACACAAAAGTAATCATTGATCAAAATGTTAGATTTATTAGTGAAAGTGGATAAATGTGTAACCAACAGAAAATATTAATCTATCCATATACTGAATAAATAATTCTAAAGAAATATTATAAATCAATATTTTAAAATGTGTTCTTATATTTGAGAATATATCTACAGTACTTAAAAGGCGACTAATAACTGTGTGAAATAGTGATACACAAACAATAATAAGATTGTGATTGAATTATAATTGTAAGAGAATAAGATTAACATATGATTACACAAACGATAATCTTGGTAAGCAAATTATTAACAATTATCAAAATACATAGATAATTTTATTTTAAATTTTAAAAAAAAAATATATATATATATAATATATATTTATATATTTATATTTATATAAAATATATTATATTATATATTTATATATATATATTATATATTATATTATATATTTATATATATATATATAATCGTGTGTGTGTGTGTGTGTGTGTGTGTGTGTGTGTGTGTGTGTATATAAATATACACATATATAAAACATTTTTTCACTTATGAGCACATTCATATGTCTTAGATAGGTCTGCAACTCTGCCTTTCACCATTATCACCTAGCACTCAGTGCTTCCACTGCAGCAAGGGATTCTGGGAAATGACATGCAAATGAGCACACAATGTGTCACCTTTTGCCTGAAATCCATTTTTACATGGAACCCTTATAAGCAAATGCTCTGCTGTTCTCACCGCTTTTATGCACAGCATGGGATTAGATACAAAGCCAATCAAACCACTCACATGCAGCTGTTTCAACCTTTATGGGTCTCATCAGTGTGAGGTTGGTTGGACTGGCTTTGCAATTTTCAAGCCTGAGTAGTTTCACCATACACGTTTTACGTTATGGTGGGTGAAAAGGGCGACATAAAACCTCCACCGTAAGCATATAGCCAATATAGAATATCACTTGTGAGCACATTCACACACATATATATATATATATATATATATATATATATTCAAATAACGAAGGAAAAAACAAGGGGGAGGGATGGGAAAGGAAAACCTCGCATCTACTTTTTACATGAGTTATGCCACCATAAGCCAAAGAAATATCCTGTTTGTCTTACATAGGTAAGGTTTGGCGGTGCTCACGGGTTGTGGATAATATAAAAAGAAAGAGAAAAAAGTAACCCGTATGGGAGCACTCAGGTATGCAAAAAATTAATTAATTTATTTATTTGACACAATGCAAAGAAGAATTAAATAAACAGTACATGATTAAAAACACTTAAAAAATAGGCATGGACCCCTGTAACGGTTATTCCCTTTTAAGCACCAATTAACAACACTAGGGAACGACATGCATTGTCGACCCTATACATGAGTAGAATAGTGACTTAAACAACACTAGGGTAAATCAAATAATTCACAATGGGTTATTGGGTTCAAAAGGCACCTAAACAGAGCTAAAGATAATTCACATCACACACCAAGCGGTAGACTAGTCAAAATATCATTGACAGTCACCAGGCAACACACATCTGCATGAATATACAACAATCTTTTGACCAGTACCTTCAGCATAAATCCTATGTGGGAAAGGTGGTAAATTGGAATATGATCCCTGGGTGTGTGGAGTTGTGTGAGTAGTAATATAGCATGTGTAGGAAAATGCCTAATGGACACCTATTACATAACCCTGTGTAAGTAGTCAGTGCCCCTAATGAAAAAATAATAATGAAAGTCACAGTCCAGAAAAATACTTAGCATTGGTGCTGGGTAACATAGTTACGTGAGCCAGTGGGTCAGGGGTCCTGCCTAGCACCCCCACTCCGACGCGTTTCGTCCAGAGACTTTGACTAGGAGTGGTGAGGGGACTCAAGCTGTATGCTGTTTATATAGTGATGTTTTTCGCGCCAAAAATGGATGAGGGAGGCAAAGGCTGCAGGTGTTTGAATGTATTATTGCTTATGTGCCGTGTCTGCGTGTCAGACTGGCACGCACGAAGTCAGCTCTAATGGTATGCGCATGTTTTTAAGTGTTTTTAATCATGTACTGTTTATTTAATTCTTCTTTGCATTGTGTCAAATAAATAAATTAATTAATTTTTTGCATACCTGAGTGCTCCCATACGGGTTACTTTTTTCTCTTTCTTTTTATATATATATATATATATATATATATATATATATCTTATACTATATTAGTGAAAGCACTGTATGTTTGCCTGCCTGGATGTCCGGTGTCCCTAGCGCCAATCTCATTGGTCCCTTGGGCCGCCCGCCCCCGCACACCTTTCATTGGCCTCACACACTCACACCACCCCCTTGGCCCGCCCCCCACACCTCTCATTGGCCTGAGGCGGAGCGACGGGCCAAAGGTCCACAAAAAAAAAAAAAAAAAACACACACACTGTCACACACACACACACACACACACACACACACACACACACACACACACACACACACACACACACACACACACACACACACACACACTGTCACACACACTGTCACACACACACACACATGGGGGGGGGGTGTTACATACATTAGCGGGGCTCATAGTGTTAGCAGCACATCTCCCGCTCTCTTCCCCACCGGTCCCGGAGGCTCCGCCTCTTCCTGTTTCCCGCGCTTTCATCCCCCCCCTCCACGTGGGAGCTGCCGGATGGGTGAGTGAGCGGCCGGACGGGTGAGTGAGCGGTCTTCACGTCCCCTCACCCCCCTTCACCTCCCCTCACTCACTTCCCCTCCACCCCCCCCCCCCGGCGCCGCTACAGTCAGCGGGGGAGCGGAGTGATCACCTCCCCTCACTCACTTCCCCTCCACCCCCCCGGCGCCGCTACAGTCAGCGGGGGAGCGGAGTGATCACCTCCCCTCACTCACTTCCCCTCCACCCCCCCGGCGCCGCTACACTCAGCGGGGGAGCGGAGTGATCACCTCCCCTCACTCACTTCCCCTCCACCCCCCCCCGGCGCCGCTACACTCAGCGGGGGAGCAGAGTGATCACCTCCCCTCACTCACTTCCCCTCCACCCCCCCCCCCCCCGGCGCCGCTACAGTCAGCGGGGGAGCGGCCACAACACGCTGCCTCCCGCCTCAGATCCACGTGGGAGCTGCCGGACGGGTGAGTGAGCGGCCTTCACCTCCCCTCACCCACCCCTCACTACACTTCCCCTCCCATCCACATCCCCTCCACCCCCCCTCCACACTGGTACTGGGACCCCTGCTTATTAACTTGTTTATTAATGACCTTGAGGTTGGCATAGAGAGCAAAGTCTCTAACTTTGATGATGACACTAAATTGTGTAAGGTAATAAAATCAGAAAAGAATGTAATTTCTCTCCAGAAGGTTTTGGATAGACTGGAAACGTGGGCAGGTAAATAGCAGATGCGGTTTAATACAGATAAATGTAAGGTTATGCATTTGGGGAAAAATGAGTGATAATGTGTAAATCAGTGGGGGACTCCATTTTGTCTGCTCTATAACCATTCTATTCTAACACTGCCATCATGATTTTTAGTCTGATGTTAACTGACCTTTTACCCACTTAATGTTGACTGAACTTCTGAACTATATGTTCAGACATACAGTAGTTTTAGTATAAAGAAACAGGAAGTTTTAACAAAGGAGGCATGGCTGAAATTTATGTACGGTCTCAGCACTTCAAGCAAGAATTACGATGTGTGCCCCAGACCCAGACTGGGCAAAACCATGAGTTTCTCAACTGTAACTTTCCATCTGTCACTTTGAAGATAAGCATGTAATAAGGGAAGTATGCTTTGCACGTATACACTTTCGCTCGCTCGCCTATAAAATCTGACTGTAACCATTAATAAACAGGAGAGGTTATTGACAACGCTCACTGGTGTCCGACTCAATTACTTCTCCTCCGAGCTGCTCGTCTTTTCCTGTCCAGCGCCCTAAGAGTGGGAAAAAGGCCTCCCGGGGGGTGATAAATCTATCCGAGTACAAGAGACGATTCTTACGTATATGAAGTAGAGAATAAATTTACAATGAGGTAAATCCTTGATGGAGAAGGATTCAGGAGTGTTTGTAGATAGCAGGCTTGGCAATAGTGCCTCACGCCTTATCAAAACTCTTGCTCCTATTTTAGTCCCTACTCTCACCCATCCTTGTGCTCTAGTACTTTCAGCAACAAATAGGAGGAAAAGAGATCCCTAGCAAGGAGTCCCTTTATCTTGCACTCAAAGTACATAAATCAAATATTGATATATAATATATCTTACAAATACAAATATTTGATAGAGAGTATAATTTTATAGGTAACCACCTAGATTGGGGTATTCTTCGCTATTAACTGTATATCATAAAGATTTTCCACAGTGTGACAATACTGCCTTCTCCTCATAGGTAATTGTAATTGTCAATCATGAATCACCATGTCATAATAATGATACTGATGTCAAGTAGCTAAGGTATCCTATAACAGGCATATGTCCAATTAGGTTATTAGTATAGTATCCACTCAATGATGTTTTATCCACACACAGATAAGATCATAAAAATAGTCCTATTCAGTATGCCTAGCAGTGCAACATATCTCATACAGGTGCAGATAGCAATATAAGCAGTGTTCGACAAACCTATACATTTGCACACCCCGGGCGAGTGGATTTAACATCGTGGCGAGCTCCTATTGGCCCAAGCAGCACACGTGTGGTACTAGGTGGCGAGTGGATTTTTTTGTTCGGCGAGTAGATTTTTGGTGATTTGTCGACCACTGAATATAAGCATACCTATGTTGAATTTGACCCTATGTTTGAGTAACCCATAGGGTACACAGAGGTATGCCAGCCGTTAGATGCGAGTACTAGCTCAAAAGTGGCAAATCTTTATGATATACAGTTAATAGCGAAGAATACAGCAATCTAGGTGGTTACCTATTTAGACATATAAGCCAATACAGCCCCTCGAATGGAGTTTTAAATCACTGTATATATAATTCACAGTTGCGCCGATGTCTGATACAAATAAAACTGTTATTATTTTGGATTAGTGGTACATAAGAGAGATAAATATATAAAAAATTATACTCTATCAAATATTTGTATTTGTAAGATATATTATATATCAATATTTGATTTATGTGCTTTGAGTGCAAGATAAAGGGACTCCTTGCTAGGGATCTCTTTTCCACCTATTTGTTCCTGGATGTTACATTGTGTCCCTATGCACCTTAGTCAATTACATTAAAAACTTAGGTATTGAGGTTGAGCAGTTCATCATATACATAGAATATGCTCTGGCACTTTCCCCTCATCCTTTAACCAGTGGTGTTCACACCTGTTCTCAAAAACACCATTGACCCTTCGTGCCTTGTTAACTCCTGCCCTTTATGCATTTTGCCTCCAAACTGCTGGCATGTCTCCGTCTTCTCCCATGTAACCAACTTTCTAATTCCCATGTCCTCCTGGACTCTTTTCAATCTGGCTTTTGTATAGCTCACTTAATGGAGAATGTCCTCACTAATGAAGCCAATGATCTCTAATAAACAAAATTCCAAGGTCATTTTTCCATACTTATCCTACTCGATCTCTCTACTGCCTTCGATACTGTTGATCACCCTCTTCTCCTTCATATTCTACACTCTCTTGTTGTCTGGAGCTAAACTCTATCCTGGTTCTCATCATACCTCTTACATGACTCATTTTCTGTGTCAGTTGCGAACACATTTTTTTCTCCTGTTGATATGTCTGTTGGTGTACCTCGAGCTTTGTTTATGGGACCTCTCCTTTTCTCTCTCTACACACTATCACTTGTTGACCTCATCAACTCCTCTGACTTTTGGTATGATCTGTATGCAGAAATATATATCCACCTTGAACCTCACACCTACTATCCAGTCCCAAATCTCTAAGTGCTTCCTGGCTATACTCTCGTGGATGGTACTCAACTGCCTTAAACTTATTATGTCTTAAACTGAGTTCCTCATATTTCCTCCTAATCCAGGCCTCATATTTCCTTCTAAACCAGGCCTGATATTCCCTTTTTCCATCACAGTAAATGGTTGCATAGTTACATAGTAGATGAGGTTGAAGAAGGACATGCGTCCATAAAGTTCAACATACACGTATGCTAAATTTAGACAACAGATACTATATCCGTACTTAGTGTATTGATCCAGAGAAAGGCAAACAAAAAACCCCAGTGAAATATCATCCAAAGCTATCTCATAAGGGGAAAAATATATTCCTTCCTGACTCCAATAAATGGCAATCGGATTACTCCCTGGATCAACATCCTTCCCATGTTTACTTATTTGGTATATCACTGTATACCTTTATTTTCTAAAAATAACAAATCTATTGTATCTGCCATCACAGTCTCCATGGGTAATGGATTCCACATTTTAACTGCCCTTACTGTAAAGAACCCTTTCCTTTGTTGCTGGTGAATCTCCTTTCCTCCAACCTTAAGGGATGATGGTACTATCATCTATCTTTTTGCCAATAAATGTTGCCTAGGTGTGACTTTTCACCCCCCCCCCCCCGTTGTGCTTCTCCATTCACATTCACACCATAGTTCAAATGTGATGTTTCTTTCTCTGTAACATTGCCAAGATCCACCCTTTCTTTTGTCAATGTACTGCTAATGTACTGCATGCCCTTATCCTCTTCCATCTGGATTATTGTAATATTCTGCTAACAGGTCTTCTGGCCTCCCAACTATCGTCTATGTAATCTATCCAATATTCTGTGGCTAGAATTATTAATTTTCTCCCTGAACAGCCTCTGTTCATCTAATCCTAAAATCCCTGTCCTGGCTTTCCATCAAGTTTCAGATCACCTACAAAGTTTTCCTCCTTACCTTCACGGTTCTCCCCTCATCGGCGCCTCTCTACATATCATCTTTTATCTATCGTTATGTCCCTGTTTGCCTCCTACACTCATAACTCAATTTTCCATCCCATTCACCTCTACTGCCCTCTCACCTTAAACATTTTTCCCTCTGCCCCTTACCTATGGAATTTCCTTACACTCGTACACTCGTACGCCAAGCACCTTCTCTCCCCAACTTTAGTCAAACCTAAACACACACCTCTTAAACAAAGCATATCGATAGCCTAGAGTCACGACTAATGTCCCAGACCCACAGTCGCTCTTGCCAACTGTAGTGGTCAAGAACATATAAAGATATGCATACATAGGTACCTACAAACAGGTGGAAAGCACAATGTAGTCTAGATTTTTGTGAGAATTATTTAATGCAGAAAATAAGTGTTGTTTAGCCTGACACGGGGGAGTTGAAACAGGAAAGTATACAGTCTATAGTGGAGGAAGTGAGTGTGAGATTGTGCTCAGAGAAGTGCGTACAGGAGAATAGTAAACTTGTGAATTTGTTAAATTAAGGTTGAGACTTAGAGCTACCAGTGGGCAGGAGAATAGGGGGGTGGGGGGGAGAAAGCAAGAGAGAGAGAGAGGGGGTGGGGCATGCTGGTAAGGGGTAGAGAATTATACAGTATGTATTGACAAGATTGTCAGTCAGGAGAAATGGGAGATTAAGGTGGATTTCAGAACCGAGAGGCCAATGGAATGCAAGGAGGGGGTAGGAGAAGTAGAGGTAAAAAAATAAGAGACCACAAATGAGACAAAATGATCAGAAAGTTGAAAGTGGGAAATACTGAAGTCAAAAAGTGAACAGTTTCGAATAAATAAAAGGTCTAAACCGTGGTCATTGTTGTGTATAGTAGAAGCAATCCATAGGTTGAGGTTAAAGAGAGCAAGCAAGAGGCCCAGATAACCAAGGCATCATCAATATGGCAGGTAAAGCCCCCCGAAGAGGAGAGTGGGCGTTTCAGAGGAAAGGAAGGAAGAAATGTTGCGCTTATGTCTGAAGCACTTATTCCCATGACCCGTTATTTATTTTATTTGTTATTTATATGATTGTCACATGTATTACTACTGTGAAGTGCTATGTATATTAATGGCGCTATATAAATAAAGACATACAATACAAAGAAAGACAAGATTCAAAGTCAGAAAGGTTGTAGAAGAGCATGTAGAATTACTGTAGGTGGTCGATAGATGACAGACACCTGCAGAGAGAGGGTGAGAAAAGTTGGATATTGTGTACCTGAAAAGAGGAAAATGAAAGCAAATGAGGAATAGGGAATAGTTGAACTCAATGGAAATTTCCATGCAATAGTGCCCCAATCTGCACCATCATAGCTTAATGAGTAACCACCATATAATCTGTGAATTTATACTGGTGGCACAGTATTTTCTGGTGAAAATATTAGTGCTAACAGCCAATTGTCTTCATGCATTGGAATCTAAACACTCTTGTTGTCCGAATGAATATATAACATTTCTAAATTAATCAGTGGCTAAATCTAGTGAAAGCTTCAACATTCCTGCCTGGACATAGAAAGTTCCTATATTTACAGTGGCGAGAAAAAGTCTGTGAACCCTATAGGATTTTCACATATTTCAAACCTAAAATGTTATTGGATCTTAATTTAAGTCCTAATAATTGATAAAGATAACCTGATCAAACAAATGACACAAAAACATGATACTTTTTCAACATTTATTTATCCAGAAATTATTCAACGTTCAATATCCATGTGTGAAAAATGATGTGAACCTTTAGATTCAGTACCTGGTGGCACCCCCTTGACCAGCAATGAATTCAACTAAGTGTTTCCTGTAACTGCTGGTTAGTCTTTCACGTCGGTTTTGAGGAGCTTTGGAATATTCCTTCTTGCACAACTACTTCAACTCAATGATATTTGAGGCCCTTCTAAAACACGGACTTTCTTCAGCCATTCTTTTGTAGATCTGCTTGTATGTTTAGGATCATTGTCTTGCTGCATGACCCACTTTTGCTTCAGGTTAAGCTCACGGATGGATAGCCTGACATTCTTCTCTAGAATCTTCTGATATAATGCAGAATTCATGGTTGTGTCAATGATGGCAAGCCATCCAGGTCCTGAGCCAGCAAAGAAGGCCCAAACCATCACACTCCCACCACCATGCTTGACGGTTGGGGTGAGGTTCTTCTGTTCGAACGCAGTTTTGGTTTTCGCCAAAATAACGTTTCTAATTGAGGCCAAAAAGTTAAACCTTTGACTCGTCTGTCCAGAGAACATAGTTTTGATCCAGAAGTCTTGTGGATTATTTATGTGCTCTTTGGTTAACTTCAGATGGGCAGTGGTTTCCTCCTGGCTATACTTCTATGAACACCATTCTTGTTCAGTCTTTTTCTGATAGTTGTCATGAACACTCACATTAGCCAAGGTGAGAGTAGCCGGCAGATCCTTGAATGTTACTCTGGGGTTCTTTGTGGCTTCTTTTTTGAGGTTCTCAGAGATTTCTTTTGATCGTGGCATGATGTGTTTCCATACACATGTATGGTGAACACCAAACTCACAAAGTTTCTGATCTTTATATAAGGTTGGGCCTCCAAAGCTCACCCCTGAAGATCTACCTCATTATTTAAACACTTGATTCTAGTTATCCCCATTAATTTAGCTAATAAAACCAGGGTTTCACTTACGTTTTCAAATACCCTGACTCTTAATTACTTATTGTTTGTCTAATTCATACATCATTTTGTTTCAAAAGACATGGAATTGGTTAATATAAACTATTGGATATTTAAGAAAAGACTGGTTTTGATTCATAAAGGTTATCATGGAAAAACGATGGAATTTCCATAATTATCATTGGGGTTCACAAACTTTCTCGCCGCAGTAGATCTGTAAGATTATTTAAGAAAATCCATCTCCACTATCACAAAATAAATCCCATTAGAGAATGCCAATCTTAATATGGCTGGACATAGACATGGATATCGGCAGGAGATGGAGACCATTTAGCACTTTATACTTCCCCATAACTCTTAATCACTGTAAGACACTTCTTCGCCAGGATATGGAGTGTTTGCATTGTCTTTGCTGTGTTTACCTCTCGGCTAACTCAAAAGTCAAGCATCCACTAAAACTTTAGTGAAGTGGAAATCTGTGCAACAGCTGCGTGACCACTCATACAAAAGATAAGTAATGGAGCATATTCATCATGGATTCCAATATGTGCATTTAATTTGTGTCATTTTGAAAATAGGGGGGTTTCTTCTTTCAATTTGGCTAACAAATATTTATTATCAGTGGGAATAGGACTAAAGAATTTGTGCTCTGTCACGTCAGATAATTATTCAAATACCCAATGTAAAAAAGGAGATGCTTATAAAGTATTTTTTTAATGTATTTATGATCTACTTTTGATGCAAAAGATATTCTACAGGGGCCAATTTGCACATATTTGTCAGATTTGAATCGTTTTTGCATTTATTTGCCCATCACTATTCATAATTCCTGCAGTTCCAAAGTTCCTGGTCTTGCCTTGTAGAACTGTGCAGCTAATTAATAAGCCTAATTGTGTATTCATTCATGGAAATCTTTGAGTTCATCAATTGCATTAATGAAATGTAGAAAACATTGCTCTAATTCATTAAGCCTCACCTTCCCTTCTTGAGCCACTCGCTCTTTACACCTTTTGAGATTATCCATAATCATGGCACAGCTACGGTGTGAAAATGTGCTGTCTGTAAGGGATTTTCTTAACAATAAAAATAACCTCTCTGTTCGTATAAATACATGCACATATGCCATAAGAGTAGTGTAATTAACTTGGACGGTACCAGGATTTAGTTGAAGCTATAGCTACTGGCAGGAGTTTTATTGCTTTGTGGAAAGTTACTGCAATGGAAGATAGTCTGGATGTTGGACCATAAGTACACCTTGCAAATACCCGAGGAGAGCTTCTGGGCTCCGTTTCCTCCACCTGCCCTTTGCCTCTGTCAGCAGAATCTCAGTAGCAGAGAAGGTGGTAGCTATGTGCTTGTTTGGCTGGATGCTAGAAACGTAAAGGAAAGAAAATGTTATTAAAGAAAATGATTTGGGGGTTCGAAGATCCTGTTCTCCTTCCAGTCTGAGTTAACATTGCAAGGTCTGATCCGCTTTATCGCCTCTTTCCAACCAGGAGAGATGTAGGTAGCCAGAAATGTTATAGGTATCATTATTCTATTGCCAGTTGCACAGAAGTGGAGTTTTTGAGGGTTGAAGACTTTATAAGGCCCTCTGACTTAATTGTATATTGTTTATCCACTAAGAAGGCTTCATTTCTCTTACACATTTCCTCCCTATTCAGTATGAGGTCAAGTAATTAATGCACTGTTATTTTCCTTTAAGTAGAAATGTGTCAACCTCGTCCCCCTCTCCCCTCCCCCATATTAAATATGATTCATAGGGTTTGTAAAATATTGTACCTACTAAAACTTCAAATTGACAGTGATTATTTGAAAGAAACAATGACAGCTTTTTGTCAAGGGTCATATGATGATTTTTTTTTAAATTATTGCGGCTAGTTCAGTGCGTAACTAATTAATTTGTTTTTGAGTTCTGTGGTTACAGCTTCTGTTCCTATGTGATAACCTTTTCCCTCAAATTATAACATGGTATTCCCAGCTGGTGCTTGAGCACTTTTTCTAGCTGCTAAAAGTCAGTTTCATTGCCTTGTTCAGCAATCTGTCTTTTCTACTCCCTTGTGATTTGTACTCAAGATTATTCTTGCATCTTGTTTTTCTGAACCGCATTGCCGACTGCGCTCAAGTATCAAAACATGAATCTGTGTTATTTAGTACAGTTGATTAGTGAAGGCAAAAGTTGGTGATACACTACAAGCCTAACACAGGTAAGGACATATGAGAAGAAGACCATACTTGACAGTGCCCTAATTATGTCATGGGCATTTGCTCATTTTTTTAGGGCCTGACCAGTCTGATCTCTCAGATGCCACCTGACCGCCTGGCACTGTAAGCATTAACTTTGTCTTTGAATTATGTGTTGCCCTGTTTAGCTCTTGGACACCTTACTAAACCATTTCAGATGTTGGACAGATTAGCTAATACGTCTGCTAAAAAAAAATCTTAATTTATATTGGTTTTACTTGCTACGAGCAGGTCCTTCTGCATCTTGGACATGAAGATAGGTACACTGTACTATACTCCATTAACGTTGCACAGAAATTCTCCCAAGCAAGTGAGCTCATCTACAGTATATAATAGAAAATGATATAGAAAAATGCAGGAACACTTAATAGCCCACACCAGTGGTGAAATTATACACAAATCAAGGGATAGACGATATTGTCCATTGAAAGGGTTAATAGGGCATTCACAGGTTAATGTCTAGGAGAGGCCCCAGCTAAATGTTACTCATTTCATGTATCTTATTTCATGTAACATTTCAGGTAACCAGTAATGTTGCCAGAGTAGTCCCTGTCAGGTGACCAGCCCCTCCTTACTTCCAGAACTTGCTGGAACTAGCACCTGCTAACGGCAGACACTATTGGTTGAGGATGTCTGCATCTTGCCCAGTTACAGGGGCAGGATAGTGACCTCACTCTGGGGTATATAAGTAGCTGCAGAAGCTTCCAGACCCCAGCTCCTGGAGGACAGCAGAGGAGTGGAGTCGCACTGTCTTCAGTGTATGGTGTTACTAGTATGTCCTTTATATGTAACTTTGAATGAAGACTGTCCTTTCACCTTTTTTTGTTTTGCAGTTAGGGAAGAGTGTCCCCCAACTAGAAAGGGCCCCAAATCGATTATAAAGATGCCATAGCTGCGTTACAGACCAAGACAAGGGATCCCTAAACCAGGGTTCCTGACACTGTCACAGCTACAGTTGCTCTGATGCCAGCTTTAGCATATGCACACCAGGTTGCTAAAGATGAGACAATTAGGTCAGTGTAAGTACACACCTATACAGAGTCTTGTACTGTAAAGTACCTGGAAGTGACTGCAGATGACTGAAGCTATAGAAGCGAAGTTCCCCTTAACCGTGGGCAGGGGAAGGTGATTTAAGCCATGTGTACCTCCCTGGGAATCTGCCTGGCACCCAGGGAAGAAGTATGTAAGCATTGTCTTGTGTCAATAAAAGTCCCTGGCACCCTTCTTAAACAGCGTGCAGAACCAGCCAGCATGGATACCAGCACCATGGGAAAGAAGTATGATAGTCTACACCAATCTGTCACTTCCTCACACATCTGTGACCTTATTACCAGTCGGGCAAGTAGGGGTTGTATACACACACACACACGTCTGTGTGTGTGTGTGTGTGTGTGTGTGTGTGTGTGTGTGTGTGTGTGTGTGTGTGTGTGTGTGTGTATATATATACAGTTAGGTCCGGAAATAATTGGACATGACACAATTTTCATAATTTTGGCTCTGTACGCCACCACAATGGATTTGAAATGAAACCACCGAGATGCAATAGAAGTGCAGACTTTCAGCTTTAATTCAAGGGGTCGAACAAAAATATCGTATGAAACGTTTAGGAATTGCAACCATTTTCATACACAGTCCCCTTATTTCAGGGGCTCAAATGTATGTGGACAAATTAACACAATCATAAATAAAATGTTCATTTTTAATACTTTGTCCAGAATACTTTGCAGGCAATGACTGCTTGAAGTCTGGAACGCATGGACATCACCAAACGCTGGGTTTCCTCCTTTGTGATGCTTTCCCAGGCCTTTACTGCAGCTGTCTTCAGTTGTTTGTTCGTGGGTCTTTCTGCCTTAAGTTTTGTCTTCAGAAAGTGAAATGCATGCTCGGGTTGAGATCAGGTGATTGACTAGGCCATTGCAGAATATTCCACTTCTTTGCCTTAAACTCCTGGGTTGCTTTCGCAGTATGTTTTGGGTCATTGTCCATCTGTAAAGTGAAGTGCCGTCCAATCAACTTCGCTGAATCTGAGCAGACAATATATCCCTATACACATCAGAATTCATCCGGCTGCTTCTGTCTTCTGTCACATCATCAATAAACACTAGTGACCCAGTGCCATTGTAAGCCATGCAAGCCCATGCCATCACACTGCCTCCACAGTGTTTTACAGATGTGGTATGCTTCGGATCATAAGCCATTCTAAGCCTTCTCCATACTTTTTTCTTCCCATCATTCTGGTACAGGTTGATCTTAGTTTCATCTGTCCAAAGAATGCTGTTCCAGAACTGGGCTGGCTTTTTTAGATATTGTTTGGCAAAGTCTATTCTGGCCTTTCTATTCTTGAGGCTTATGAATGGTTTGCACCTTGTGGTGAACCCTCTGTATTTGCTCTCGTGAAGTCTTCTCTTTATGGTGGACTTGGATAATGATATGCCTACCTCCTGGAGAGTGTTTTTCACTTGGCTGGATGTTGTGAAGGGGTTTTTCTTTACCATGGAAAGGATCTACGATCATCCACCCTGTTGTCTTCCGTGGACGTCCAGGCCTTTTTGTGTTGCAGAGCTCACCAGTGCATTCTTTTTTTCTCAGAATGTACCAAACTGTTGATTTAGCCACTCCTAATGTTCCTGCTATCTCTCTGATGGATTTTCTTTTTTTTTGCAGCCTAAGGATGCACTATTTCACTTGCATTGAGAGCTCCTTTGACTGCATGTTGTGGGTTCACAGCAACAGCTTCCAAATGCGAATGCCACACCTGGAATCAACTCCAGACTTTTTACCTGCTTAATTGATGATGAAATAATGAAGGAATAGCCCACACCTGTCCATGAAACAGCTTTTGAGTCAATTGTCCAATTACTTTTGGTCCCTTGAAAAAGAGGGGGCTACAAATTAAAGAGATGTAATTCCTAAACCCTTCCTCCATTTTGGATGCGAATATCCTCAAATTAAAGCTGATAGACTGCACTTTAAGCCCATATTCATTATTTAACTGTAACTTGAATTTATTTTGGTACACAGCCGAAATAACAAAACTTTTATCAGTGTCCAATTATTTCCGGACCCAACTGTATATGTGTACCCCAGGCCATACCGGGGCCTGTAACTCGAGAAGTAGGGGGTCCCCGAGGCTGAAATCAACTTTGTTCAGCTCAGGAGACCCCCTGCTCACGCACACTATGAATAAAAATAAAATGTAAGCAGCTTCATTACCTTAGCAGCTACCCGCTAAGGTAATGATTTTTTTATTTGGTGGGGGTGTGTTTGATACTAATGTGCGGGAGCAGGGGGTCTCCTGAGCTGAACAAAGTTCATTTCAGCCTCGGGGACCCCCTACTTCCCGAGATACAGTCCCCGTTATGGGGTGCCGGTATCACTCTGCTTTGATAGATCCCACGGTCACGTGACCCACAGGATTTTAACATGGGGATACAGGCACCCCATAATGGGGCCTGTAACTCGGGAAGTAGGGAGTCCCCGGACCTGAAATCAATGAGTTTCAGCTCCAGAGACCCCCTGCTACATTGGTATAATGTTAGAATGTTAATACCCCCCCCCCCCGTGAGAGGCGCGCAGTTAGTGACTGATTCAGCCTCTTACTGCGCGTCTATTACAGAATGACAGACTACGGTAGCATTCACACAGCAGGGAGCCCTGCGGTTTTAATCCGGTGCGTCTCGTTAGTCTGCAACTGAACATCTCGGGTCCACCATGCGGGATCACAAAAATGTACCCGGGTAAATGTTATAATAAAGGCAGATGCAGCTGTATTGTGGTTGCGGTATTAATATCCTGTCAGGCCTGCCAACAGGGGGGGGGGACTGCCGGGGTTGGCGTCCTGCGCCGCCGTGCCCATCTCACAAAAAAAAGGGTGCAAGGAAAATAAAAATGCCGGCTATCCTGTGCTCAAGCGCAGACCAGAGGTCTTGGCGCGCATGCGCAGGGAAGCAGGGTGTCCAGCCTTCCCACCCAGGCAGTCAGTCACCCACCCAGGCAGTCGGTCACCCACCCAGGCAGTCAACCCACACAGGCAGTCAAGGCAGTCACCCTCCCACCCAGGCAGTCACCCACCCAGGCAGTCACCCTCCCACCCAGGCAGACAGTCAGTCAGTCACTCAACTAGGCAGTCAGTCACTCAACTAGGCAGTCAGTCACTCAACCAGGCAGTCAGTCACTCAACCAAGCAGTCAGTCACTCAACCAGGCAGTCAGTAACTCAACCAGGCAGTCAGTCACTCAACCAGGCAGTCAGTCACTCAACCAGGCAGTCAGTCAGTCACTCAACCAGGCAGTCAGTCACTCAACCAGGCAGTCAGTCAGTCACTCAACCAGGCAGTCAGTCACCACTCAGGCAGTCCGTCAGTCAAGGCAGTAAGTCAGTCAGGCAAGGCAGTAAGTCAGTCACCCACCCACCTGGCCAGTCACCCAGGCAGTCAGTCACCCACCCACCCACCCAGTCAGTCAGTCAGTCAGTCAACCACCCACCCAGTCAGTCAGTCAGTCACCCACCCACCCAGTCAGTCAGTCACCCACCCACCCAGGCAGTCAGTCAAGGCAGTCAGTTAATCAACCCAGGAAGGCAGTCACCCACCCATCCAACCAGGAAGGCAGTCACCCACCCAGGAAGGCAGTCACCCACCCAGGAAGGCAGTCACCCACCCAGGAAGGCAGTCAGTCACCCACCCAGGAAGGCAGTCACCCACCCATCCAACCAGGAAGGCAGTCACCCACCCAGGAAGGCAGTCACCCACCCAGGAAGGCAGTCACCCACCCAGGAAGGCAGTCACCCACCCAGGAAGGCAGTCAGTCACCCACCCTGCTCCTTTCATTTGTCCTGGGCCCCATGATTTCTGTTGGTGGCCCTGCTGTCTGTAGTTTGTATTTGTGTACAGATTTAAAATCTTTTATGTGGGCAGTGCAGCGTGCCATTGCCTGTTGGGTGGCACAAGCAACTCCTCACAATAGTTTTTTTTTTCTTTTTTTTTCAAAACCGGTGGTTGCTTGTAGGAAGGTTCTGGGAATGATTCTCTTAGGCATCTTCTTCGTCATCTTTATGGAGGATTGGTTGGCGCTCTTCAGCTATTCCTTCGTTTAATAAAGACCATCCTGAGGTTTATTTACAAGTTGTTTATTCCGTCTGTGGTTTCTGAGCAGATTCAGTTTTACTTTCTACAGTGGCCTACCTGTGCAGAGCAGCTTTACACAAAAAACAGCCGCTGCAGCAAAAACATTTTTACAGCGTTCAAAATGGGGTTAAATTAGCAATTCTGTTGCATTTCAGTATTGATTTTTTTTGTTTTAGCCAACTTTGGGTCTTCTAGAGATGAACCAGGCACATTTTTACTCCAGGGACCCCACGGTTCCCAAGATACTTAGTGGTTGCCAGTGTTTTCTTCCCCTTTAGCCAAATCAAAACATTGAAACATTTGTCCCACGGGCCAATAGGAAGCCGCAATGTCATCAGGGGCTGACGACGTAGCTTCCTATTGAACAACCATTTATGTCCAGGAAATACTCCCAGCAACTGAGCAGGAAAGTATCCTGGAAACTGGGGAGTTCCTGGAACTAAAATAATGTAAAAAAAAAAAAAAAAAATCAATATTAAAATTCGACGACATTGTTGCTTTAACCTCAGTTTAACTGAATCTGTTTACTTACACATACAATTCAATGATTTTGTGGGATCCATTCTGTACTGTACTGTTTAATAACATTGTGTTTCTCCTTTACTTAGATTCAGACATTGAATTTGACATTTACTTAGTTTGTGTTGCAGGTATTCACTGCAGTACTTTTATAGAGACAACAACGGTAAAAAAAAACAAAAAATGGAGAAGCCTTTGTCTATCGATTCCTTTAGATTCTTTTTGTTAGCTTTTTATAATGTTCTCAAGAGGTTTTATTGCCTGTTGACTCTAAAAAAAAAAACAAAAAAAAAAACATTGAAGCCTCCTATTGTGCCTAACAGAATATTGCAGATTGTTCATTTATTGCCATTTATATTAGATAATTATGGTAGATTTATAATTTTAAAAGGCACATGTGCCTTTCTTTGTGGATGGATTTCTGGGTTGCTAAAATGGTATATCTCTATGCTGACGTTTGCAAACAAAATCCACTCAAACGTGTGTTGTGGCTGGTGAGGATTCAGAAATGTTTTCAATTAGCCTATTCTTAGAAATATGAGAAGAACACTTGCTAATGCCCGATACAAGCAACTGATGGCATACTAAGGACTCTGTTTCCCCGGGCCGAAAGAAGGGTTTTCCCCTAACAAGCATGTGCTGCCCTTGAGAATATTTTGGTTCCCACACAGTGTTTGTGTGAGATGTCTTGGCAATTAATTCTGGGTTTTTACATGCCGCCTCTTCTGGGAATATATTTAGCTTTAGTCTATATTCGTGCTTATGTAGGGTGATGTGGATATCATTTGTGTCTTCAGAAACATTCATCAACATCCTTTAGTCTTTTCTCGTAAAGTTAGACCTGAATAACAATGTGTTTCTTTTTACCTATTTATTTTGTTTCTATAATTCGAGTCAGGGGTTTCTCTGAATCTGAACCGTGCTATTTGTAGCTCTTGGGGTCCCCCGGTTCATGAGATATTAACCGCTGTAGTTGCCGGTGTTCTTTCGGGACAAAGAACATCAGTGGGCAGCATTGTGGCTTCCTATGGGACAACCGCAGTGGCCAACATTACAAATCCAGGAAAAAAGCCTGCAACTAAACTGATTAATAGTTTGGGAAATGAGTTTCACTAAAGCTGAAAAAATCAATTTAATTCCATAACTAAAAATAGCTACATTTCGCTCCAGAGGAGCCCCCTCCCACCCACAGTTCAAATCCTTTAAAGATGTAAATAGTGGGGAATTATAATTGTAACACAGTCTCTGGAAGATGTACTACTACTGGTTACTGCTGTTTGTGGTGCGGTCATATTTGTGAGGGTCCAGGAGAGCTGAGTGGTCCGCGATGGTGTGGGGAACAGGACAGGATTTTGTAGATCTTCACTCAGGGTGTCAGCGCCTCCAGCTCCAGTGAAGTCCCCCTCTAGGTCAGATTCCATCCATACCCCTACGCAAGAAACCGAGAGCTCAGGCAGGGGTATATAAAAATGGATGATTTATTGGTAGCCATCACTGCTAGCAGTACAGCGAATGTATGAGGTTTGATCTGGGTCCCCAGACGTTTGGATGATGCTTTGGCTCTCTGATAGACTTGAGGCCTATAATCTCTCTTGCTCAGTCAGCCCATGAGAGACCGGCTGTCTGTCTCACTCCCAGCCGGGAGGATCAGCACACCCCTCCTCTCTCTAGGAGGGGTGGAAGTGAGCTCTCTTTTGCATCCTCATCCCAGGAGGGAGAGAGCTCAACTTCTATAATTAGCACTTCCTCTCTGATGCACCAGAAGGGGAGGGCGCAAGGTCTGTATCAGGATTGGTTATACACAGACCCTTGTGGCACCACCTGTTCCGTCACTCAGAGAGTCAGCATGAATGGGGAGGTCAAAGCCCTAGGATAGCCTGCCACAGCCTGTAGCTACAAAGGACTTATGTGACAGGAGGCAGAGAGTCAGTTTGGACCAGCCATGGCTACATATGTTTGATGCATTGCATCACTTACACAAGCCAAATGTGAGAAACAATCTTTATGTAATGAAGCATGCACTGGATCTAATTATTTATATATATATATATATATATATATATATATACTTTTTTATTTTTCTTATAATTTCAGATTCAATGGAAATTCGGACATATTACAAAATCAGTACAAATCAATTTATTTGGTATAGCATATAGAGTGGTGCTCTTTTTATACACTCATCATTTGAATCTGTTCTCTCTCCAGTTACTCTAGGGCTAATCTGAGGCCGCAGCACCATCCATTTTGCGGCTTCCTACTGGCTGAGCATTAAAACTGCTTCAGAAACTAGCAAGTAATGCCTGATATTACTGATATGTATCTTGTTAACCAGGGGATCCCCGGAGCGGAAATGAAGACGGTTCAGCTCCTGGTTCCCATTCGTAGGTCAGGTAGACGGGATTGCTGCTTTGGAATAACAGGAGATAATATACATTTTTTAATGTTAAACTAAGCGGTTTGTGAACTGTTGCGAGTGTAAGAAATATAGTGGTGTGTCAAACAGTTAGCCTACAGAAAGCACTGGCTGCGCCTATGCCGTAGCCGGTATAAAAGTTATACCACAGTCACTCTTTTTGTAGCAATTACAATTCAGACTTTTTGGGAAACGTGCATGACATGTTCTACCAATCTCGTTCTCTGTATATGTTGGTCTCGCTTGATATTAGTCAAATATTTACAAACCCTGCAAATATGGCAAGCGGAACAGTACTTTTTTCACACCCACGGCAGATTGTTCTGACTGGTTTAATTATGGCAATGGTTTAGGCCTTTAGGTGTTTCAGTTCCAAGACTCAAATCTGGTGGGCCTCTCTCCCACCATAGAAATAGCAGCAACTAGGTAGGTCCTTCCCTGTGCAATACCTTGCAGCCCACGCACCTGCGGTAACATAACATAGTCTCCTTGCAGCAGTTACATAAAGAATAAAGAGAAAGTATTACAAGTCTTATTTAAACTTTACAGCCCCCGTACTGGTAGATGAGCATTAAAACAAATAATCAGGAGTGCGATTGTACGGTATGCATGAGTATAATCCTCTGAAATGAGATAGTGTGGCTCGTTATACTCCATTTTCAACACTTTGTTCTGTGAGCTAAGAAAACAAAAAGGTGTTTTTCTTCTCAAAAAGTTAAACTGTAGGTTTGGAAAAGCAGAAAAGCTGTGCTTTAAGTGGAACAGAACTGCAGCAGATAATTACTGTGCTATATCAGAGCAGTGAATGAATTCCGCTTAGTCTTAATGTTATGTCTGCTGTCAGTCAGCTAATATCCACAGTAACTAAAGTGTTTCCATTCTGCGGTCTCCTGCACAGGCATTAGGAATTTTAAACGGGTATTTGAGGTGCAGCAGGCTTTTGTATATACTGTAGATGTGTATTTTGTTATACCCTTTCACTGTTGGAGGGCCTGTAACGTCGCAGAGGGTCACACACGTACACTGGCTGCCGGCTTTGTCAAAGAAGAGGATTAAACGGAATTCAAAATTACAGTGGGTCAAAATTGAGACGACCGCCATATTATTGTACACTTTCTGTGGCTATAGGATCCAGGTTTATTTAACCATTGTATTCCTTTCTATCTCTCTATCTATATCTATTCTGCGTCTCTTGTGTCCTTTTTTTAACCAAAAAAACAGCTTTTCCTTTTCTTTTTTTTTTTCCTTGATGACAAACAGCGTCTGGGAAAACTATTTAAATTAGGAATGGAGTCGTGTTTGTGGCGTTCTCGAGAGAGAAGGGAAAATAAAAATAGACCGATATTTTACAGAAGACCCATATCCATTCGCCACACACACTTTGTTTTGTGGAGTTATTTTCATTTTGCAAATGAATCTGTGTAAGTGACCATACAGGTGAGAGGTAAGAAATGATTCTATCTATAGTAGGATCACTTTCCTAAACTACATTAGGTTATTATAGTTTTTTACAGAAATTCATATTTGGAATAGAAAAAGCTCAATGATGCAGGCATGTTAGTAATGTACTATATTTGTATGTAACGCTGCTTCCCCCTCCCTCTGGGAGATTTCTCCATTACACGGTGTAGGTTGGTGCATAACTGATGGCTCACAGTAGATCTGAGTCTGCGCCGGTGTTGTTGGGGAGAACAGGACAGGCTTCTGGGGTACATCATGGGTCAATTGTTTAATCTGTTTCCCCCAAAAAAGCTCAGGACAAGCTGCCTGGGATGGGTCAAACAGTTTTGTTACCAATTTTATGATGAGTAGGCGATAAGATGTACAGATGTAGCAAAGTTTACGTTTTTTTTGTGCCGCAGACCAACATGCGAGAATCCATGGCCAGGAAGGATTAACTCTGCAGTTTCCATGCTTTTGAATGGGGGACCACACAGCATTAATCCTTCCAAGCCAGACAGTCTGGAGGAGCTGCACAAGGGACACGACACAAAGGAGCAATCTCCATGTCCATGTCTGTTCAGCCCCTTGATGATATAGATGCCCGAATATGATATCTACATCAAGAAGGGGAATACTATAGGACCATATTCGGTCAGCTACATCAAGGGGCTGGACAGGCCGGAGACAGCTGCTTACCTTCAGAGCTGCTCCGTGAGACCCGGAGATGGACTACTTCTCTCTGGGACACCTCTGCACAGCTCCTTCACACTCTTCAGCTTCTAGCTGATGCGGCTGAAGGATTAACACTACGGGTCCCATTCAGACGCATGGACCACTGCATAGTTAATACTCCAAGGCCGCAATCGGTGTGGCCGCCGGACTTCACCGTCACCGCGCATGATCGCAGCAACGAAAAAAGTCTTACTAATCTGTATTCATTAGGGGTTCGCAGAACAAATATTTTTTATTTTATAACTTAAAAATTAAATATTTTAAACATGAGATACAATACACAATACAGGCAATTCTGAAAGTATACCTTTCGAGCCCTACTTAGCCGGGTTATTCCGGATGGAATAGAAATAATAATAATTATAACGGAAATAATAATAATAATAAAAAATAAAAAAAAGGGGGGAGGGAGAGGTAGGGTGGGGACTGGATATGGAGAGGACATCAATCCGGGTAACAGATCGCCGCTTGTCTCGCATCTTCCTAAACAGATCGCCTCTGTGGTATTCCTACTTGTGTATCTGTATACTCAACCTACTTTGTGTTCCCGCTCCCAAAGGAGAACGCATCTATATCTATCATAGCCAGATTGTGTTACTCTCAACCCCGGGGATATCTGTCTGTGCTGGTGTCCAGACTTTTAGGAAATTGGTGCCAGTGTCGTTAACTAAACTAGTCAACTTTTCCATCTGGCAGATAAACCACATTCGATTCCGACTTTTTGGGATGCTTGGAATATCGGGGCGTTTCCATAATGCTGCGATCTCGCTCCGCGTTGCTATTGCAAAATGTGCTATTAATTTATTGTGTGCTTTGGACAGACCCGTTAATGGTCTGTTCAAGAGGAACAGCCATGAGTCCGGGGGAATAGTGAGGTCGAAGATCCTCCGTATCCAATTTCTAATTTCGTCCCGCAGTGGGGAGATCCGCGGGGAGGAACCCGGCACGAACTTGGCTAATTTCATAGGGGTGAGGTACCACTGCATTAAAACCTTATATGCGTTCTCCTTTAGTGTGGTGCATATGGAGCTTTTTACTGTAGCTAGGTATATGGCATTCCATTCCTCATCTTCTAGGGTCTCTCCCAGATCCTTCTCCCATTGGGTCCTAAATTACGGAGTTTGCTGTTTAGAGCCTGCAGAATCGATCACCTCTCTGTACAGCTGTGATGTGAGTCCCCTAGTGTCGGTCTCTGCCAAACAGAGCTTTTCAAAAGTCGTCGAGGGGGGATATGGGGCAAATTTATTGTAGAATGCTCTGAGCTGGAGGTATCTAAAAAATTCCGAATGGGGTATATCTTTTTCTAACCTGACATGGTCAAATGTTTTAATCTTTCTATTGTAACCCTCCAGTTTTGATCCGTATAAATCCTTTTTGTTTCCAAATTGATGCATCTCCCCCTAGCAGGCCGGAGCGAATTTGGGATTATTCCAAATTGGGGACATTGAGGAATTACTTGTTGTGAGGGAATATTTGATTTTAGCAGCCTCCCAGACAGACAGTGAGTTGGTCATCGAGGAGAGTGGCGTGCCAGCGAATTGTGCCACCGTGCATTTAGGGGGAGACCGCAAAGCGGAGATTCACAGTTCTTTTTCCGATATAGCAGAGCTATCGTTTATTTGTGTAAGTGATGGAGATAGGTAACTCTTACCCTCTCCTCTCTGCTTGTTGCCAAAGTGAGAACTTGAGTCAGAAGAAAATTCAGGTTTTATGATTTTGTGATGCAACAAGAAATGTTTGTGTCTTTTTTCATTACCTTTACCAGCATTAGACTAAAAATGTATTCTAAATTAGACACATCGGATTACACTTAGGAACAGGAAAGATGATCCAGGGCTCCACGGATTTTTAGCAAAATAATGTATTCATAATACACAACGTTTCGGCCTCACTTAGGCCTTTGTCAAGTGACTGGTAAATACCGTGGAGCCTTGGATCATCTTTCCTGTTGCTGTATACTTGGATTGCTGCAGGTAGGCCATCCTTGAACCAGGAGTGCGCAAGTATCGCATTTTTTGCATTTATTTGCACTGTTTTGGTGTGCTACATACCTTTGCGGATTACACTTAGACCCATATTTACTAAGCAGTATTCTGCCATAAGACGCATTCCGCAGCTGGAGACATCTTGGAGCCCATTAACTGGAAACATGGTATTGTTGTTTGAATGGTTATCAGGATGTCCAAGATAATGTAAACTTTAAAAATATAAGTGTCTAATTTATATTTAACTCTGGTTTATTGCATTTTCAGGGATAGCAATCATATAAAAGTTTTTTTTTTTTTTTTTTTAGTTTTTATATATATATTTCTGAACTATATGTATTTTTCTTTGTAATATAAAATGTTACAATAATAAACCTAACGTTGTGTTATCTCACGTCTACCTCACATGCTGTCCTAACATTTAAGGTCTCCACCTGAAGTAACACACAGCAGCCTGTTCAATCAACCACACAGAATCCATGTTTTTAGTATGATTATTACTATTTTCTTTATTTTGTTTCATTGATTTCAATGTAGCTGTTGTGGGGGTAAAAGTGCCAAAAGCTTTTATTCTCCCTATGCTCTTATTACATTACGGTTGCAGAAAAAAATGATGAAATGAGATGTGTGATGTAACATTAGTTTTTTATATTGTACAAGTGCAAACCAGGCTACTTAAGATATAGAGTCACGGATTTATTTTCATACATATTTATTTATTACATACTTTGATAAGTAAACCTTCACAGTGTGGTTTTCTTGTGGTTTTACTGCCTAAGTTAGAGGACTTCCTGGAATAGTACAAAATGGCTGGTGGTTAGTTCTGGAAGTCGGTGTTGGTAAATATAGGCTGCTCTTATTAGGATTACATTGTTCTCAGTCCAAACAGCGCAAGTCTACCATGATGATCAGATCCTGAAATCTTGGGTAGACTCGAGAGACTAGCCGAATCTCCGTTATGTGTGTGAGTGCGCCTGTAGGGAAGGTCCACTATGGCTTTGCATCTTTTAGTGTATGTATGAATGGATAAGTGAATGTATGTACTGTATGACCTTGTGTATGTACAAATGTACTAGGCTTAATTTACCCCACTAGACAACATATCCCATTGTATATATCAGAGTATCAGAGTTTCCATAGGATTCACTGCAGTGTTGACACAATGTCACAACATATATGCCCTAAAATGGAGCCATTAAGGCTACTACATCTGTATGCATGAGTGCATTCCCTATTAAAAGTTTTAAGTTCTTTATGGTCCAATAGCGGGTCCCTACAAATCTGTTTCCCGTGGTTATCTCTTATTATTCCAGTCTGACACTGTAAAGCAGACTTAAGGTGAACTTCTTTATGAAAACCTTTTTTTTAAATCGTGTGGAAGTGCACAGTATGCGTCTTTTAATCACCTTGGCCACCATAAATAAGCAAGGTTTGTCTAATGGATTTATCAATTAAAAATTACTTTACTATATTGATTGTAACTGTACTGTTTACTGTTCAGAACTAGTCTGGTTCGTTCGCCTTTGGTATCATGGATGAACAGCGAGTCATCTACAGCTTCTCCAGAACCTACCTCAAGCGCAGCAGTGCCATCGCCAGCTCCAGCTCCTGAAGAGGCACTTTCCCTCCTCATGCCTCTGTCTGCAACCAGTGAAACAAGTGCAGAAAGGTATTACAGTGACTTTAAAACAAGCTCACCTTTCCGTTTAAGATCACTGGTACTACATGGTCATGTTGACATATCATTTCTGCATGGATTTATGTAAATTTCATGATCATTCTTTTCTGTCTTGCACGTCATTCAAATCTCTCTTCCTTTTTTCCATCTCTTCTTGTTTTGCAAGTTCAGTCTTCCCACTTTGTTTAAAGTCTGCCCTCACTTTCAGCCCACCTGCCTCTGCTCTGCCTCTTCTCTATCTTTATTGTCTTTTACTGTATGCCTGTCAATTTACTATTATTGCCTCCATTAGTTCAGTATTTATCTATAAATTCTATATAACAGATTCTCTTGACGCTCTCTATATATCTCTCCTTCATACTCTCGTCTCTTAACAATAACTCTCCTACAGTATATACTTATAGTTATGATTTCTATTTATGGACTAAGAAGGGTTTGTCACAGATGTACAGTAGTTATACACAACCTTTTGAGGCATTGGGAATATCCCCAAAATGAGGATTAGCTCTGTTTCTTTTCTGCTGTTTTTCACCTCAGTTTATTGTAATTTGCATCCTTTCTTGGTTTCATTTTTATGAATACCAGGTACTTTAATTATGCACATTCAAATAGGACTTCTTCCCATGGCCATATACGGCATGCTTTATATGCTGTTCTGTAAGATTCAGTTACTAATAGCCATGTTCTCATTTCTGCCACCTCCGTAGTCATCGTAATAATGTCGGAGGTATATCTGCATGCTGTAGAATAGCTGGCAATCGTGGAACATTGAGAGAAAGGGTTCTTCATGTTGCGGACCAAAAGATTGATAATATAGTAAAAGATCCCTTTATTTCAGTGTTCTATAATTCCAGGTTACCTTTGTGTACAATATCCATTCTATCAAAAGGTGCACTGGGTATTACCCATCTTGGATATTGGAGAAATGAAATGTCCAGTAGTTTTCTCTCTTCAGTGTATGTTTGTTGGTTCTTACTAGGAAAAGCACTTCATATGCTCTACAATCTTGCACTGCATGTCTGGGGTCTGCAGTGAGTACAGAGACCTGTAAATATAAGAATGTGACCAGTATTGTATAATGTTTCTGCATAGGATTCCCTACTGTCCTAAATTAAGTGGTTTACTCCAGAGGTCTCAATTAAACCTGGTTTGAACAGCTTGCCTTTGGGAACAGCTCGTGTGGTTTTGCCTGAGTTTAGTAGTGGGCTGGTGTGGACTGGGGAATCACAGAGGTGTTGTATATTATGTGAAAGCCCTGTCCACTCTATTTGTGGGTGAACCAAACAAAGAAGGCTAGTCGTCCATCACTATTGTGTCAGTCCCAGATTTCGTAGGTGCTGTTTGCAGTGGACCTAATTTGATCTTCATAATTAAGCCTTGTTTGAAAGGTGACAAACTCTAGTTTGGCACTTATTGAAGAATAGATCTGTAATTGTTGACCTTTTTTTAAGTTCTGTTTATTGTCTTTTGCCTTCCTTCTATTTTTAGATTTCTGCATTTTTTTTTCATTATTTAGAGCCTCCTCAAACATTTTGTTTTTCACAGCCTTTTTATAAACATGAGCTCAACCCTTGATTGAAATTAAAAATACCACTTTTTGTTAATTGTTTCCTTTACATACAATAAGTAACTGCTGGAGACCTGCAAATCAAGTAATGGTCAGCAATTTGCCTGTATCCTCCAACCCCAAGGCCTTTAATAACATCTTATGTGCAAATATTTGATAAAACGGGCCATGCACACATTTTAATATATGATCTATCTCCAGTAAATGATTTGGTTATTTACGTATTAAAATATGGTTGGGTTTTTTTCTCTCTATTTGGGAGTGTCCATTGGATTTTAGTTGGTCTCTATAGCTAGGAAACATTACCTTTTCCTGAGATACATTTCACCAGTTACTTATTTACTCTTTATTTTTCAGTTGCACTAACAGGAAGGCAAAAGCTGTATATCCTTGTGAAGCAGAACATAGCTCGGAATTATCTTTTCAAGTTGGAGCTGTTTTTGAGGATGGTATGTGAAGACCCTAAATTTAGTTTTCTACATTTTAAACTTAACACACCTTTTAGAATTGTCCTCAGCTCAGGGGGGTTATTTAAATAATGGAGGCCGCCTTACCTTTTTTAATCCATCTGTATTACTCCGTTAAGTATTTTCATTCCAACGTCCTTTAAAGAAAAAAATAAACCAATAAATACGTCCACAGGATTCCCTGATAAACACCGTACTACATGTGTTGTCTGACAGATTAAATTAACAGAGGTATTCCTAATACAGTATCTTAAATTGTGACACGTTACGATGCTCGAGATGTTATTTTAGGAAGTACCTTCACTACTGTACATCATGAGAACTGGCACTGAAGCCCTTCAACATTTCCAGTAATCTGTGTACTAGATTTGTCATGTAATGTGTACATTGAAATCCATTGCTATTTGTGCCGTGTGCTACTGGTGGTTGCTCTAGAATTTGTTAATTGGAATGTTGCTTGGTCGTCAGTTACTGTAATGACATTACTTGTGCTCTGTGCCTTGTAATGATACTTAATTAAAGCCGTGTTTGACATTTTAGAGGTACAGACTTCACCGTATTTAACTCGCATTTTTCGACATATTACCATTTTATTATGCGTCTAAAGCAACTTATAACTTCTGGGAGAAAAGATGTAAATACAGATTCATCTCTAAAATTAGTTACCATACAAATGCACCGAATGTCACGTTTACAGCTTGTTTAAATAAACATTTTAGAGCACCTTACATTTTAACGAGTATAGGACAGCGACTCCCTTATGTAGTGCACTGAGAAAACACCCCGAATCAGGCATAAAACAAACTTTATTAGAAGTTATTATTAAAAAAATATTCGTGTTGGATTTGACGCAAAGTGTGGACCCAAATATAATAAAAACAACTAAAGAGAGGCGTGGATCCTACTTAGAACGCTAACAACATATGAGGATAGCCCCTATTATGTATTTGGGTAATTATACTATTGAATTAACTATAACCCGGGTGAATCCACTGGACAGGTATGAGCGTCTAAGGTGAGTGGTGGATAAACAAGCAGCCCCAATATACTATTGGGTATGTCAGATAGAACAAAGGTATTTAATATATATATATTCTTATATACTTACAGTCTTGAAAAAGAAAGTACACCCTCTTTAAATTCCATGGTTTACATATCAGGACATAATAACAATCTTCTGTTCCTTAGCAGGTCTTAAAATTTGGTAAATACAACCTCAGATGAACAACAACACATGACATATTACACCGTGTCATGATTTATTTAACAAAAATAAAGCCAAAATGGAGAAGCAATGTGTGGAAAACTAAGTATACGTTATGATTCAATAGCTTGTAGAACTACCTTTGGCAGCAATAACTTGAAGTAATCGTTTTCTCTATGACTTTATCAGTCTCTCACATCGTTGTGGAGGAATTTTGGCCCACTCTTCTTTACAACGTTGCTTCAGTTCATTGAGGTTTGCGGGCATTTGTTTATGCACAGCTCTCTTAAGGTCCCGCCACAGCATTTCAATCGGGTTGAGGTCTGGACTTTGACTGGGCCATTGCAACACCTTGATTCTTTTCTTTTTCAGCCATTCTGTTGTAGATTTGCTGGTGTGCTTGGGATCATTGTCCTGTTGCATGACACAATTTCAGCCAAGCTTTAGCTGTCGGACAGATGGCCTCACTTTGGACTCTGGAATACTTTGGTATACAGATGAGTTCATGGTCGACTCAATGACTGCAAGGTTCCCAGGTCCTGTGGCTGCAAAAACCCAAATCATCACCCCTCCACTACTGTGCTTGACAGCTGGTTTGAGGTGTTTGTGCTGATATGCTGTGTTTGGTTTTCGCCAAACGTGGCGCTGTGCATTATGTCCAAACATCTCCACTTTGGTCTCGTCTGTCCAAAGGACATTGTTCCAGAAGTCTTGTGGTTTGTTCAGATGCAACTTTGCAAACCTAAGCCGTGCTGCCATGTTCTTTTTAGAGAGAAGAGGCTTTCTCCTGGCAACCCTTCCAAACAAACCATACTTGTTCAGTCTTTTTCTAATTGTACAGTCATGAACTTTAACATTTAACATGCTAACTGAGGCCTGTATATATATATATATATATATATATATATATATATATATATATATCATGTGAAAAGGAAAGTACACTCCCTTTGAATTCCTTGGTTTTACATACCAGGGCATAACAATTATCTGTTCCTTAGCAGGTCGAAAAATTAGGTAAATACAACCTCAGATGAACAACACCACATGACATATTACATGTATCATGATTTATTTAACAAAAATAAAGCCAAAATGGAGAAGCTATGTGTGAAAAACTAAGTACACCCTTACTGCTTCCATAGGAATTAAGATGCTAAGTAGCAGACATGTGCTGCTAGTCAAATGCCCTTGATTAATTGATCATCAGCAAGTGTGACCACACCTCTATAAAAGTCGAAGTTTTAGCAGTTTGCTGGTCTGGAGCATTCAGGTGTGTGTTAACACAATGCCAAGGAGGAAAGACATCAGCAATGATCTTACAGAAGCAATTGCTGCTGCCCATCAATCTGGGAAGGGTTATAAGGCCATTTCCAAAACAATCCATCATTCTACAGTGAGAAAAAGATTATTCAAAAGTGGAAAACATTCAAGCCAGTTGCCAATCTTCCCAGGAGTGGACATCCCAGCAAATTCACCCCAAGGTCAGACCGCGCAATGCTCAGAGAAATTGAAAAAACCCAAGAGTTACATCTCAGACTCTACAGGGCTCAGTTAGCATGTTAAATGTTAAAGTTCATGACTGTACAATTAGAAAAAGACTGAACAAGTATGGTTTGTTTGGAAGGGTTACCAGGAGAAAGCCTCTTCTCTCTAAAAATAACATGGCAGCACGGCTTAGGTTTGCAAAGTTGCATCTGAACAAACCAAAAGACTTCTGGAACAATGTCGTTTGGACAGACGAGAACAAAGTGGAGATGTTTGGCCATAATTCACAGCGCCACGTTTGGCGAAAACCAAACACAGCATATCAGCACAAACACCTCATACCAACTGTCAAGCACAGTAGTGGAGGGGTGATGACTTGGGCTTGTTTTTGCAGCCACAGGACCTGGGAACCTTGCAGTCATTGAGTCGACCATGTACTCCTCTGTATACCAAAGTATTCTAGAGTCAAATGTGAGGCAATCTGTCTGACAGCTAAAGCTTGGCTGAATTGTGTCATGCAACAGGACAATGATCCCAAGCACACCAGCAAATCTACAACAGAATGGCTGAAAAAGAAAAGAATCAAGGTGTTGCAATGGCCCAGTCAAAGTCCAGATCTCAACCCGATTGAAATGCTGTGGTGGGACCTTAAGAGAGCTGTGCTAAACAAATGCCCGCAAACCTCAATGAACTGAAGTAACGTTGTAAAGAGGAGTGTGCCAAAATTCCTCCACAACGATGTGAGAGACTGATAAAGTCACACAGAAAACGATTACTTCAAGTTATTGCTGCTAAAGGTGGTTCTACAAGCTTATTGAATCATAAGGTGTACTTAGTTTTTCCACACATGGCTTCTCCATTTTGGCTTTATTTTTGTTAAATAAATCATGACACGGTGTAATACATGTATGTCATGTGGTGTTGTTCATCTGAGGTTGTATTTACCTAATTTTAAGACCTGCTAAGGAACAGATGATTGTTATTATGTCCTGATATGTAAAACCATGGAATTCAAAGGGAGTGTACTTTCCTTTTCACATGACTGCATATATATATATATATAATATACTTATTTTATATATATATATATATATATATACATACATACATACATACATACATACATACATACATACATACATACTGTACATGTTGCTCTCTTGTGGTGCAGCTGAGAGCAGTATTCTCAGGTTTCTTGATTACCCAGGAGTCAAGGTTCTAATATGTTGAACCCCTAGCCTGAAGTAAACTATAATGGTGAATATAGGTAGAGCATATACATTGTATGATTGTCCAGATCTGTGGGTTATATTTTGATTTAACCTCAAATCCTGCATCCTCTGGCTACTTTGAACTCCGATGTCCTGGAGACTTACTGGCACCTATGGGTAGCCGTGACAGTCTGTGTGGGCATCAGTTCTGAAATTCTCAGCACATTACAATACACAACAGTACATTACAATGTATTAGTAAACTATACTTTAATACATCCCTAAACCCTGGGTCTGGGGAATAGAAAAGTGTACTTTCATTTTTTTTTTATCAGCCTGTATTCCCCACACACTGTCTATTCGACTTTGACTGGACTCTGAGGGTCCCCTCACAAACTTATCTATGGTTGGAGCACCCACAAACCCAATACAGGTTCTGGGCTATCTTGGCATTAACTGGGTTACCCCCCTTAACCTAGGGATCCCCTCAGTTACAGGGACACTTTTCATCCCTTTGCCCCATTTACCTTTCTAGGCTATGCTGAAGCAGGGAACCCTAGCAGTGAGTCACGCAAGCGTTTTCAAGGGGAGATATTGCCGGGACAATGTACCTACATGTATCCGAGAATCAGGCAAGATTCCCGGGTACATTTGTAGGGTAACCAACAACTCTGGACCCCAACTACCTAGGCACATTCTGACAACAATTTCTCCGCAACTCCCCCTCGAATCTCATGCTCTAGCAATCCCTGCTCGCTGACATACCCGGAAAGATAAAAACACACAAAATATTTGTATTACATGCAGTATGAAAAAACAGTACCCTGTTACTGGGTCCAAGAGCTAACTCTCTTGAACCTTTATATACAGATCAGGGGTAACCAAAAATGGGCTTAACCTTTATTTGAGAGCCTGGTTACCCCCTACCGTCACACTGGACCATTATCAAGGCCTATGGTCTACCTTATTAAGACGTGTGTGTGTGTGTGTGTGTGTGTGTGTGTGTGTGTGTGTGTGTGTGTGTGTGTGTGTGTGTGTGTGTGTGTGTGTGTGTGTGTGTGTGTGTGTGTGTGTGTGTGTGTGTGTGTGTGTGTGTGTGTATATATATTTTTTTTTTTTTTTTTTTAATTTATGTAGTAGTGGTAATAGGAGGCCCTTAGCATGTGTCATTTTTTTAGCACTCCCTCATCACACTCCTAATTTCTAACAAGTGGAAGGCTATGCATTTTATTTGTCGTAAGGGGGAGTAGCAGCTCCGGTCCTAGCTTTCAGTCTTCCTCTCTGCAACAGGCTGATAAACTAATCTCAGCTGAACTATGTCTTTGAATATCAGACACTTCTCAGTCTCCATTGCTAGCAGTGAAATCAGAATGCTATCCCACAATCTACCATGCTCTCAGCTTTTCTCCAAACCCCCCATGCCTTCTCCCCAGGCCTGGTTCATTTGGGGCTTTATTTGACCATGTTGACTCATGTTGACTCATGCTGACTGGGTTACACATGCTACCCACAGCCCTCTCCCGTGCTACCAGACTTGCTTTGCAGCCGGTTCCCCATCCTCCTCCCCTCGCATCCTCTCTAACCTGGCTCTGGGATTGTCGCCGCTGGCCATTCTCGCTCTCCTGGCTCCTCTTCCCGGGTAAGCTCTTCTGTAACTGTCCATTTCCTCCTCCCTCTCCCCCCACCACTCTCCCCCCCTCACTCCTCTCCCCCCAATCCCACCCATCTACCCTCTCCCACCCATCTACCCTCTCCCACCCTATCCCACCCATCTACCCTCTCCCACCCTATCCCACCCATCTACCCTCTCCCACCCTATCCCACCCATCTACCCTCTCCCACCCTATCCCACCCATCTACCCTCTCCCACCCTATCCCACCCATCTACCCTCTCCCTCCCCCTGCACCCTCTCTCCCCCCTCTCCTCCCTCACCCCCACACCATCTCCCCCCCCCACACCATCTCCCCCCCCCGCACCCTCTCCCCCCCCCGCACCCTCTCCCCCCCCCGCACCCTCTCCCCCCCCGCACCCTCTCCCACTCCATCCTCTCCCCCTTCCTCCCCTGCTGCGGGCATGTATTGCTGTTCCAGTCACAGTCCTTGACCAATTTGTTCTCAATTCATGACCTACATACACACACAACAAACCCAATTATTTAGTGATTCCCGTAGTACTTTTATGAGAAAATGTATTTTGCAACAACAAAAAATGTAATACTCTTTGAATGATTTAAAGTTATCCTCCTAACTAATATAGGCATATCTATCATTCTTCTTCATAAATGATCAAGGAACCAAAATGAGTGAAATGTGAGGTTTCTGAGACACAATTTCAATTTTAATGTAATAATTCTGAGTTCAGAATAGAGACCCTCTTAAAGCTGCAGTTCAGTCTTTTTTTTTTATTTTTTATTTTTTTACTTCAATAGTTTAATGTGTGCAATCTCTAATTACTTAAAGAACTGTATAGCTGCAGGTCAATTCGTTCTCCATGTATTGATAGGCGAAATTTGGTGACATAATTAGTGAAGGGATCTGTTTTTCTTCTGCTTCTGTCTGTCAGTGGAAGCTCATGAATATTCATGAGCACTCCTGCATTGACATGTGCTAGAGGGAGGGCAGGGCTGACAAAGGGGTGTGCCAGGGCTTGTGACAGGACATGAAGGGGCAGTGCCTTAGCAAATGGCTGTTAAAATAGAATACAAGAAAATTGGTCTTTCAAAGTTGTTTTTTTAAAAACAGAAAATGCTACAAATATTTTTTCTTAATGCAGAACTGATTTATTAAAAAAAAACACACATGCAGGATATTGACTGAACTGCAGCTTTAACTTGTTTGTGAGCTGAGCATTTACTTTCTGCTTATTTACCCAGGCACTTTCTTACGAGCTGCTGCTATGACATTAGCGCTGATGATATATTGTGATAAACTCTTCTATTGTAGGGTTGGTTTTAAGAGGGAATTAGTAAAGTAACTTCTCAGGGCCTCATACTGTATATGCAGGGGGGGCTTCAATGTTCTTTAATACAGTCTTCGTCATAGTTAATCATATCAGTATGATATAGATAATCATATTTTTAGCTCTAGTCACTGCACCTGGGCTCAGGCTTAAGTTGCCATCAACGTTGGGCAGTGGGCATTGCTGATCCCTCAAACATTCAAAATGTTAAAGGGCCAATTCCACTTAGCTCACAAACATGTTGTCTTTAATGCAAACATTGGACTTTTCATGACCTTTCTTTAGCTTTTAAGGGAGTTTTCCTTTGCAACTGGGACCCTAAAAATGTCTGTACAGTATGTGTCAGTTACAGTGTTTCCTGCACACTGGTTCACCCTTCTTTGTCTGATGGAGGAGAGGGGACTGCTCAATACATAATGCTCCCAAGTTATTCACAAATTAACAAAATATAAATATAGGCTTGCTCAATATTTTTGTGTTTGTCTCCCAAAACGAAGGTCTTTTGTTATTCATACACATTAACACCTGTTTTGCTTTTCTGTTTTATAGTTGATTACTCAAGGGAGCCTGGATGGCTTGAAGGGACACTGAACGGCCGGAGGGGACTTATTCCACAAAACTATGTTCAGTTTCTCTAGCCTTGTGTACTTGATGCCCAGAAGTTGTACATGGTATCCATGGATTTCCGTTTCGGCCACGTTCCTTATTCTTCGTGACTGCTTTTATCACCTGACCAGAATTCAATTGGAAAGAAAAAGCTCCTTCGGGAAAAGATATGCAATGTTGCCAAACTGAAATTATACCTTTTTAAGAAAATGTTTTATTATATAATGTTTGCATTTCTGACTTTTTCATTGCTATCAACACCGCTATCAAGTGAATTGTTTGATTATTGTGTCACTTGTTTTACACATTTCATTCCTGGTTAATGAGAATATTTAGTGCAATTACAGTAGATTTAAATTAAGAATGTATTGCCTTCATGACTACAAATTTAAGACAAATTATATGTGTGGATTGACATATAATATAAATCTGTTTTGATGTGGCTTTTCAGAAGCTATTAAATATGATGTAGCAATATTTTTGCACCTTTTTAAGGCTTTTGATTCTGTGACCATCCACCCAATGTAAAGATGGCTTTGCTTGTGCAAAAAGGTTATAAAATGGCAGCATTTTATAGTATTTTTTCATCAGTGTTCTTAAATGTTTTCTAGCCTAAGTCACATGTATATGTAAGTTTGGTGTTTTAGCTTCTCACTTGGTCAGTGTTATTGTTTTGTTGTGTTGTTTTTAAAGTATAGTACTGCCAAATTATCACTTTAATTGAAATAAAATATTATTTGCTCTTTGACTTTTAAGGTGTATTACTAAAAAAGAATGAGTACAGAATCAGTGGCTTTCTTCTTGGGACAGATACAGTAGCAATTGAGAATAACGCTCCCAGCCAAACCACCAGTACACCGGAGTCAACATAAACAGCAACATACAGTACACTGAGACACAAGAATATGTGCATGTAATTGAATGTAATATCCACTTAGATGTTCTCATGTTATTTATTTTACTTATGTGAGTGTCCCTGTGCAGAACAGCTGTTTTTTTCTGGAAGAATTAAGCAACACATTTTAAGGGTACTGGAAAAACAATGTACTGTAGCTGCAAGGAGTGTCATGGCCTGTAAACCAATGAATGAGAGGAACATTTTGATGACACAGCATGTCCCCTCATTTATTGGCTGCTGTGGTCACTGGACATATTTTTCCCCAGGACAGTGAATTCCTCTTGAAAGGAAGGGGGGGCTCCTTGTAATAAAAGTAATAAATCAAATGGGAGTTCTGTCGGTGATGCTGCAATGTAATCAGTTATGTCAATGGTGTAAATAACCTGATGTTGTTTGATATGGGGAAACATAAGTGCAGTTAAGGTCACTGCTCTGTTCTCCAGAATGTGGGAAATAACTGCATGCACGTGGGTGTAGAAGATAAATCTAGGACACATCCTACAGTTGTATAAACTGGAGCCGTGCACATTACCCGGTAATTGATCATAGTTAACATACACTACTAGTGCATTCTGACAGCATAATCACTGCTGCTGACTTCATGGGTTAGCTAGAGCACTGGTATTAAAGGGTTAAGTCCACAGAGCTCACCGAAAAATCATAATCATCCTTCAATTGACACTTTTGCTTCTTTGAAAAATGAATTCGGCATTTGAGCTGAGCAATTGTAAGTGTCTTGTTTCCCCCACCTTCAATCAATTTAGCCACACCAGCCACAATGTCGTCAGGACTTGGCAGATGAGGAGAGCACATTTCGGTGAGCAGCGTCTGTCCTTCCCTTCCATAGGTACTGTATAGTGACACAATATACAGGAGCTTAGTAATAGTGGACCAAGTTCCACCATAATATGTTTGTAAATTAGCCTTAAAGTAATTTAAAATGCTATCCTTGTTTCTTTTATTTTTAAATGATCTAACTTTAACCCATGTGATGTCACTGACTTGGGTCCCTTTTTTTCCAATAATAAATGTAAACAACTTCCAATGTGACTAAATGTAATCTTCCTTAAAGTGAATATTTAGCTTTTTGGTTTAATTGAAAAGGAAGCTGTGTTTTTTTTTTTGTTTTGTTTAATAGCGGTGACTGACTTTTCAAGCTCTTGTCCCGTCTACGTTTTGCAATCATAGCAATTATACATACCCTTTTCCCATGTGTAGCCCCAAAAACATGCCACTGTTTTTTCATGTGCTGGGCATTTAAATGAGCGTTATGGGGAGATGTGAGAAAAATGCTTTTAAAGTGGGTAATAGCCCTGTATCTTGATTAAAGATGAAACTTGCTTTAATGGCTCGGATTTTTCTGTTGCCTCGAAGTTCAGATTGCTAGGCTTCACCACCCCATTCCTATCTGTAGAACCAAGAATAATGAGAAAATGTTGATTAAAAACGGTATTTTCCAGCGACAAACTAAGCCAGGTTACTAAGTGGTGCTACTCAGTGCCACTGTATGGTAGTGTGTCTTATTGCACAGGACTGCAAAGTAAGTAAGGCTCATTATGTCTTGGAAGGGCCACCGTGAAGGGGGGAAAGCCAGGACTCCTGTACCGGGCCGGTGAGAAAAGGGTCCCAGGTCCCATGTCGGCAAACCTTGCAGAGGGGGGCCTTCAGAAGGGTGTTTCAGAGGGGGCCTGGTGGAGGTTGTCTGAAGTTAGGCTCCCCTGACAGGCTCTCCCCCCTTCTCTTTCTCCCCCATCCTCTCCTCCCTCTTTCCCTCCTCTCACTTTATTTTCCCCTGCACTCTTTTCCCGCCTACGCTCTCCCTTTTTTGTCTCTACAAATGTGACTACAATTGACTTCTTCTTTTATGCTGTTAAATCTTTTGATTGAAGAGGCATCTGTAATGATTATCAATTCCAAAGAGCATTTATTTAACACATGTTCCCACTTAATAGAAACATTGGGATCCTTAAATCTATCACCTGGACTCAATTGTACTCAAACTTCTAGGTATCACATATTTAATGTAGTCTTCGAAGCTGGAAATATCTAATCTTAGTTGTGATTCTCTAGTCTAAGCAACATGTTTTTGTGTCCCTTAAAAAGATCTTGCAAACTTTTATATTCATTACCTTTCATCACATACGGTTTAGAGAATGTTTTTCTTGCATCCATATCCCACTGTTTTTCTTCAAAGGTGAACCCCATTTTGAAAACCTTACTCCAGAGAAATCTGGAGAGTAAACAAAGAAAACTATTTGAAGTGTCTATTTTCAAATCATTACACTGAGCTATTTAAACCCTGATTATATGGAGATCTAGAACGAGAGAGAAAAAATGGGATAAGAAGAAGCCTTCGATAATGCTTCCCTAAAACGGGGGCAAAGGTCTACAATCAATGGGGAACTTGCCCAGGCGAAAAAGATGTACAAATGAATTTATAATTAATTCTGGGTGGTGCTCCTATTCATACATTAAATATATAAAGCTATCCATTTTGATTAATTTTGTGTGGGATTAGAACTGGTAAAACAAAATCCCAAGAGAGGAATCCTATCAATTGGAGGCAACAGGAAGGAATGGGTTAAAAAAAAAAAATTTTGTGTGTCTATAATGGGTAGATGCTATTTTGATATATACTTGTCATTTTCAGGCATTGTTATAGTATGTTGTCATTTGTACATAAGTATTTGTAAATAGATATTTTGTTCGTCCTCACTTCTGGATTTTGACCTATAAGAAGGCCATTGCAAGGTTTCTGAATCAGCCCGGAAGAAGCCCTCACGTGTCGACCATCTTGACGCAAAGACGCCAATCTAGGCTTAGGACTGTGAACCTGCTGCATGAGAATACACCAGGCTGTCTCCAAAGAAGCTTGCTCTTTAAGACGTACAGTATAATTACACAAGTACTGTTGTCCACGTTTGAGACAAATGTTCTTTTCTTGTCGTTTAATATTAGATTTGGGTGGGGAAAAAAGCTAGGCATTGCTACATACTGTAGAGTGCACAGAATATGTGAAATACCAGTAAATAAGCCTGTCACGGGGGACCCAGGTACTTACACATTTAAAATCGGGATCATATCGTTGAGCAAAGCCAATAAGTAAAATAAATTGTAATTTATTCCGTAGAAACAGGCAAACACACATTGAATTAAAATAGGCAGAAGAAAAATACACTTACTGGGGTTTGGGGTTGAAACACTGACTTTCCTAGTTGAAATAAAGACTGTAAATAGTCCGTTGGTTGACCGGGACTTAGCCCAAAAGTTTCTGGAGCTTAAATCAGCATGAGCCTCTAGCACCTTCAGTACTCCACTCCAAATGGTACTGAAGTCTGACTTAGGAACTTTTCTGCTAAAAGTCCTGTAGCTAAGGGACGTATTGGCAGGGTAAGCTTTAAGAGAGAATATATAGTTAGACTATAGTATATAAATATTAATTGCTCTTCGTGCAATATCTATAACCTCAGCTGATGTGACATGGATCTAATGGCATTGTCTCTACACAGGTATGTTTTAACCCACTGATTGATCCACAACCCACTGTCTTAAAAGAAATACCCACCCTGCCTTAATTTTTGATCTTAGCTATGTTTGAATATCAAAAGCTGTAAAAAAAATGATGGTGTGCTGCTAATTGTCTAACTGGCAGATTTATTGGGGGGGGAGTGTCATGTGACTGCTTAGATGTATAAATGTAACGCCAGTCTAAGGGACGCATTGGCAGGGTAGCATTGGCATCTTAAAGTGATCATTTTAAGTGAGAATATATAGTTAGACTATAGTTTGACTAGCGGTTGCCTGGGAACTGCTACCCAGCTATCTGAACAAGCTCCTCACCCCTACCACATGCAGCACTTATCACCTGAGATCAGACTCCAAAAGACTGTTCATGGTCCCAAGGCTCAACAAATTATCCGGCCGTTCCTCCTTCTCTTACCGTGCACCCCAAAACTGGAACAACCTACCAGAGACTCTCACATCCACCACCAGTTTAAGTTCTTTCAAATCTAAGGCTGTCTCACATTTTAATCTGGTCTGTAACTGTTTCATACGCCCATAATATATATTTTCTTTAACTGTGCATGCAATGTCTTGTATATAATGTATACCCTGTTCAATGTATTATTTGTCTTAACTCTGTGCCCAGGACATACTTGAAAACGAGAGGTAACTCAATGTATTACTTCCTGGTAAAATATTTTATAAATAAATAAATAAAATAAGTCAACAAACAGTGAGCTACTCTGCCCACACTATGATCTCATGCTCGTTTGCCTGCACTTTTAACCCCCCCCCCCTTATTTTATTGCAGCCTCTCCCAACACTGACAGCATACTACTGCCCCCCCCCCTCTAAACCCTTACCCCACTCATCCCTCTGCAAACCCTGAATAGGCCCTAGCATTGCAATGCAGAAAAACATTTTGATAAGGTAAAGGCACACCCCTGCTGTTTAGTCAGCAAACACTCATTTAGCTCACAACAGCTTCATGCAACATTGCCTACCTTTCTGATAATTTACTTAGTATGTACCTCAACTTTGTTCTTTCTCGTGGTCTCATTGAAATGTTACTCTCTCTGTCCACTACAAACTCCTCCCTCCTGGCCCACACCCAACATCACCATACACCCTGGATTACTCAAAAGCCTCGCACTATCTACTGAGTGTTGGTGGAGAACTCTGAAAACCAGCACACCAACCACCGCTCACTCTAATGGCAAACACCACAAATGTGCTACTTGCAAACAACTACTCACATTTCTACTCAGGCTATTACTCTCTTTAGCAGGTGATATTGAACCTAACACAGGCCATCCCTTTTCAACTCTGTCCCATACCCCTGAGAATACCCCCTTCAAATTCCAAAAAGGTCTATCCATCGCCAATATAAATATCCGGAATAAAAAATAGGTAATAGTGCGCAGCTAATATCTAGTAAACAACAAATAGTGAACAGTGCACCGTGATTAAGAAACAATATTGTAAACCTTATAGGTGGATCTGACACTAAACGTGGGTCTGCAGCCTTTCTTGGGGGTGGCTCGACACCCCAGGAACTATACAAAAGACAAAAGAACAGGGCGCACAACGCACATAGTGTAGTAAAGTATTAAAAAGTGACTTTATGATTAAAAGTAAATAGTTCTGCGTACATCAAGATAAATTACACAAGCAGTTGGTATATAGGTTTACCACACCAGGAGATGACCATGAGCGACACCCTTGGATGAATCTCAGCACGGGATGGATCTGCAGTCGTCTCGTCTGCTCTTTACAGTACTCTCCGTCTAGGGGTGGTAGGTGGATAAGTCCTAGATGGAAAAAACCCCAGAGCACACGGCTCACGAGCGGGTAAAGAAGCCGCAGGAATCAATGTCCATAGGGTTAGCACGCCGTTTGCCACCACTCCTCGTCGGGCGCTCGGCGATGACGTCACGAGTCGCTCCTTGACTTCCGCAAAGCTTCTCCTGGAACGCACAGCGTGCGTGTCGTTCTGGATGTTCCCAGCAGCGGGGGAGTAGTGTAGCGCTATGGAAGCAGCTTACTGACAGTGCACAAAACCACATATAAAAGGGGGGAAAACGAGCATAGACACCTCTCTCTTCCAACGCGTTTCGTAACACTAGGTTACTCCCTGAAGAAGTAACCTAGTGTTATGAAACGCGTTGGAAGAGAGAGGTGTCTATGCTCGTTTTCCCCCCTTTTATATGTGGTTTTGAGCACTGTCAGTAAGCTGCTTCCATAGCGCTACACTACTCCCCCGCTGCTGGGAACATCCAGAACGACACGCACGCTGTGCGTTCCAGGAGAAGCTTTGCGGAAGTCAAGGAGCGACTCGTGACGTCATCGCCGAGCGCCCGACGAGGAGTGGTGGCAAACGGCGTGCTAACCCTATGGACATTGATTCCTGCGGCTTCTTTACCCGCTCGTGAGCCGTGTGCTCTGGGGTTTTTTCCATCTGGGACTTATCCACCTACCACCCCAAGACGGAGAGTACTGTAAAGAGCAGACGAGACGACTGCAGATCCATCCCGTGCTGAGATTCATCCAAGGGTGTCGCTCATGGTCATCTCCTGGTGTGGTAAACCTATATACCAACTGCTTGTGTAATTTATCTTGATGTACGCAGAACTATTTACTTTTAATCATAAAGTCACTTTTTAATACTTTACTACACTATGTGCGTTGTGCGCCCTGTTCTTTTGTCTTTTGTATAAATATCCGGAGCCTGCTGCCCAAACTGGATGAACGAAGGGCATGGTGCCTTATGCATAAACCCAAAGCCATCAGTCTCACAGAAACATGGCTAACCCCTAAAACCCCCAATGCGAATATCGCCATTCAGGGATACTCCATTTATAGGAGAGACAGGTCAAAGAGAGGAGGAGGGGTGTTATTTTATATTGCAGACACCTTACAATTGACACTGTTAAATTGCCCCGCAAGCCTCTTTTGAAATCCTAGTTGGCAAAATCTGCCTCCCCTTTTCTAAGCCCGTATTGGTTGCTGGCATCTACCGCCCCCCTAAAGCCCCTCTACAGTCCCTGACTGATATCACCCAGTGTCTTGGCTCCATTTCCTCTCTGAATGAGAAGAGTGAGCTGCTAGATCTTGGGGATTTCAACTTCAATTGGCTTGACTAAAAAAAACAAAATACAGATACAACTCAAGTCACTTAACCTAACGCAACTAATTTCCCAACCCACACAGACAAACCTGAAATCTCTCAAGCATTCCTTGCTAGATTGGATTCTCTCCTCAAATCCTAGCCGAATCCAATCCTCTGGCATCCTTCCTAACATTTTCAGTGACCATGCATTAGTGTACTGTGTAAGGAAAATTAAACCACCCCAATCAAACCCTTACATTCTCTTCACTAGAACATTTAGAAACTTTAACCCACAACTGTTTCTAGCTGACATTACCAACTGCCCTTGGTACAGAATCGACTTAATTCCCGACCCCGATTCTGCACTCGACTATTTCCAATACGAGTTCTTAAAACTCTGTGATACCCATGCTCCTCTACGCAGAATAAGAGTACGGGCGGCCCACCTTCTGTGGGTTACAATTGACTTTCTAGCACTCTACCAGTTCAGGGATGCCTTATGGAAAAGCTACAAAGTAACTGGCACTACGAAGGATCTTAATCACTACAGATGCCTGCGGAACATGTGCACAAGGCAAACAAGGCACGCAAAAAGCACAATATTACTCTGACAATCTCCACCAGAATACATCAAACCCAGCTAACTTCTGGAAGGTTATCAACAACATATTCCAGCCTTCTAGCCATCAACAACCAAGTAATATAATTAAGGAGGATATTACTCTGACAAACCCCAGTGACATTGCAAATGCATTCAATGATTGCTTTGTGGGGTGTGCTACTAACTTATTAGCAAAACGCAACCTAAACCACAAACATGAACCTCATTCTGTGAGTACCCCCATAACCCCACCCTCTCCCAACACTGCTCACAATTTTCAATGTGTCCCAGTATCTGAAGAGGAGATTACACAAGTGCTCTTCAAATTAAAACTAAGCAGCCAATGTGTACCTGACATACTGCAATCTAAGTTCCTACGACTTTGTGCCCCAGCCATTGCCAAACTAATTGCTTCCATAGTCAACTCTATCCTGTCTGCAGGCCATATCCCTAAGACCTGGAAAACTGCCAGAGTTGTCCCAATCTTCAAAAGTGAGGACAAACACTGTCTCAAACTACAGGCCAATCTCTCTTCTCCCAATACTATCCAAAGTCATGGAAAAATGTGTTCACTTTCAATTAAGCGATTACTATACCAAGACAAATTTCTCTAGCCAATTCCAATCTGGATTTCGCCCCAAACACTCCACGGTAACTACCCTGCTAAAAGTTTGCAATGAAATCCAGTGTGGAATGGAACAGGGACAACTCACTTGTGCAATATTCCTAGATTTTGCCAAGGCTTTTGATACTGTTGATCATGTTATCCTGCTTAACAAGCTCCAGTGCGCTGAAATAGGGAAGCAAGCTTTAAATTGGTTTAATTCCTACCTATCAGGTAGATCCCAACATGTGTGCATCTCAGGCTCTAACTCCAATCCCTTGGATATCACCTGTGGTGTCCTGCAAGGCTCTGTCCTGGGGCCCCTACTCTTCTCAGTGTTCATCAATGATCTTCCTACAGCTGGCAAGGGAGCTTCAATACACATGTATGTAGATGACACAATCTTATATGCACACAGCCATAGCCTCTCCGACCTTGAACACATACTTCAATCTGACTTTTTGGGACTTGAAAATTGGATTTCCCAAAACAAACTGTTTTTAAACACTGACAAGACTGTAACAATGGTATTTGGAACTTAGGCTAAGGCCCCACTGTCTCAGTCAACGCGCCTGCACTGCATGCAGGTGGCGCGCTGAGAGGCAATTGACCCTACCTGCGGTCTGTAGGGAGCGGGTGCTGGAGCGGAGGGGGGGGGGGGCGTGGTTTGAGCGGAGGGCTCTCGTGCTGTTCCCCCTCCCCCCGTCGGTTCCTCTCTCACTCCCGGAGCCCCTAGCACTCTGAACTAAATAAAGTTAGCAAGCCAGGAGTTCCAGGGGTGAACAGCACTGGAGAGAGAGACCTAGCTCTGATAGACGGTCCCCCCTGCTGACACAGACATGCGGCTAGCTGTATGTGTGAGGACATGTCCCGGTATATGTGGCAGAGGTTACAATCAATCAATAGCGATACTCTCGCACTCTCTGAGCCGCCCACCCACCTCCCCTCCCAGAGCAGGGGCAGCCTGCGAAATGGGCGCCAGAGTAGGGGGGGGGCTATGCACGGCTGCACAGACTTCTCTCCCGTAGTTCCAGACAGCTCCCCTCCTCATTGGCTCACTGCGAGGCCACGTGACACGTTGCCGCTTGGGATCACGATCCTCGTGTATCCCCTGCTGGCTGACGCGTCACAGTGTGCAGCGAGCCTTGCAGCGAGGGGGGACTGGGGCTGGCTCCGGAGGAACTCGGGTCTGGTGAGTGACGCGCACGCGCTGCCGGATGCAGCGGGACCCAGGCCTAAGGCTAGATTTTTAAAGCTTCCAATAACTGAGCTCCAGCGTATTGCACAGCAGATGCTAATGCCAATTATCGACTATGGGGACATACAGCTGCAGCGGCCGTTATTCAAACACTTCACGCATTGTGTACATCAGAATACCGATATCATGACGCGGGATGTATTCCAACCGTACCGCCTTAAGACGCGAGTGCAGAAAATGGCATTTTAGAGTTCTTAAACACCTTAAATTGACACACTAGCACAGTACTGTACACATTGCAATTCCTTCATTTCATTGCACCCAAAGAAACAGAATCCATGAAATTCAAACAAAGCAATCGCAATAAGCGCGGGTGCCTGGGGCGATTCACCGCGTTCATGCTGCGTGGAGTACAGCAGAGCACACAAAATCGGCGCCCTGATTTGTTTGAATCACGGCCGCTGCAGCTGTAGTGTACGGCACCCCAAACCCACCTTAGCAAACTTGACACCCTCTACAATTCAATTTGCCGCTTTGTTCTACAATGCAACTATAACACACACCACTGCGAAATGCTCAAAGTACTAGATTGGTCATCACTTGAGTCTAGGTGCAAAGTTCATCTTTCCTGTCTTGCCTTCAAATACTTTCTGGACAAACTACCCGTCTATTTGAACAAGCTCCTCACCCCTACCACATGCAGCACTTATCATCTGAGATATGACTCCAAGAGACTGTTCATGGTCCCAAGGTTTAGCCAAGTATCCGGCCGCTCCTCCTCCTCTTACCGTGCACCACAAAACTGGAACAACTTACCGGAGACTCACAGCCTCCACCAGTCTAAGTTCTTCCAAAACCAAAACTGTCTCACATTTTAACCTGGTCTGTAACTGCTACATACGTCTATAATCTTATACCATATAATTGAAAGCACTGTATGCCTGCCTGCCTGGATGTCCGGTGTCCCTAGGGGAAATCTCATTGGTCCCTTGGCCCGCCCCCGCACACCTCTCATTGGCCTGAGGCGGAGTGACGGGCCAAAGGACACACAGGGACACACACACACACACACACACACACCCAGGGACACACACGGACACACGGACACGGACGGGGACACACACACACAATCCCCTCCCGGTGCCCCTCACTCTCCCCCGTCAGCTGGACCGCACCTCAACTTCCACACACCCCCCACCCTCCCTGTGCCCGAACTTACCCGGAGTCCCGTGTACACACACACACATTCCCCCCCCCCAAGCTCACACACACCTCACCCCCCCCCCCAGCTCATCCCCCCCCCCAGCTCATCCCCCCCCCAGCTCATCCCCCCCCCAGCTCATTCACCCCCCCCCACCCCCCCAAGCTCACACCCCGGCGCCGCTACAGTCAGCGGGGGAGCGGAGCGAGCGCCCGGGACACACGCGGGGGAGCGGCCACAACACGCGGCCTCCCGCCTCACATCCACATGGGAGCGGCTGGATGAGTGAGGCAGCGGCAGGATGAGTGAGGCAGCGGCAGGACGGGTGAGCTCCCCCCCCCCCTCCACATGCTACGTGCTGCTCTTGCCCCTCCGCTCCCGGCTCCCCCCTGTCACCGCGTGACAGGCCGCGGGACGTGAGATGGGAGGGGGGATGCCCCTCCGCTCCCGGCTCCCCCCTGTCACCGCGTGACAGGCCGCGGGACGTGAGATGGGAGGGGGGATGCCCCTCCGGTCCCGGCTCCCCCCTGTCACCGCGGGACGTGAGATGGGAGAGGGAATGCCCCTCCGCTCCCGGCTCCCCCCTGTCACCGCGTGACAGGCCGCGGGACGTGAGATGGGAGGGGGGATGCCCCTCCGGTCCCCGCTTCACCTTCTCCCCACCTTTGTCCCCGCTGCCTGCGCAGGAGGAGGGGAGGAGCGGGTGTTGGTGCTGGTGTGTGTAATTGTGTGAGACTGTGTGTGAGTGTCTGTGACTGTGTGTAAGTGTGTGTAAGTGTCTGTGACTGTGTGAAACTGTGTGTAAGTGTCTGTGACTGTGTGTGACTGTGTGTAACTGTGTGTGACAGTGTGTGTAAGTGTTTCACAGTGTGAGAGTGTGTGAGTGTGTGTAAGTCTGTGTAAGTGTCTATGACTGTTTGAAACTGTGAAACTGTCTGTGATTGTCTGTAACTGTGTGTGAGTGTGTGTAACTGTCTGTGATTGTCTGTAACTGTGTGTGTGTGTGTGTGTGTGTGTGTGTGTGTGTGTGTGTGTGTGTGTGTGTGTGTGTTTGGTGCAGTGTGAGCAATGAGCAGTGTGTCAGTGTGAGCAATGACCACTGTGTGTGCAGTGTGAGCAGTGTGTGTGCAGTGTGCAGTGTGTGTCAGTGTGAGCAGTGTGTGTGCAGTGTGAGCAATGAGCAGTGTGTGTGCACTGTGTGCAGTGTGAGCAATGAGTAGTGTGTCAGTGTGTGCAGTGTGACCAATGAGCAGTGTGTGTGCAGTATGCAGTGTGTGTCACTCTGAGCAGTGTGTGTGCAGTGTGCAGTGTGACCATTGAGCAGTGTGTGTGCAGTATGCAGTGTGTGTCAGTGTGTGCAGTGTGTGTGCAGTGTGCAGTGTGTCAGTGTGAGCAATGAGCTGTGTGTGTGCAGTGTGAGCAGTGACCAGTGTGTGTGCAGTGTGCAGTGTGTGTCACTGTGAGCTGTGTGTGCGCAGTGTGCGTCAGTGCGACCAATGAGCAGTGTGTGTGCAGTGTGTGTGTGCAGTGTGCAGTGTGAACAATGAGCAGTGTGTGTCAGTGTGAGCACGGTTCACATCCCGGGCAACGCCGGGTCTCTCAGCTAGTATATAATATTTCTAACTGTGCATGCTATGTCTTGTATATAATGTATACCCTGTTCACTTATGTAACTCTATTTGTAACCATGTATTATTTGTTATCTTATCTCTGTGCCCAGGACATACCTGAAAACGAGAGGTAACTCTCAATATATTCTTTCTGGTAAAACATTTTATAAATAAATAAATGTGGGACTGTGATCATGTTATAACCGAAGAGCAAACCAGCCCTGATTAGCCACACTGTAAATTGTATGTACAGCTGCAACTGCTGGTTGTAGACTGCTTGCTTTGAGAATTCTGCACTTAAACCCATCCCACACTGCGAGATTCCTGCAGCCAGATTAATGGCCCATCGGATTAACACAGCAGGGGGCCTGTATTTGAATGAAACTCACTTGTGAATCCTACCGGGCTGTGAATCCCATTCAAACGCAGGGAACCCTGCTGTTTTAATCTGACGGGCCATTACTTCCTGCTGTGGACCATCTCACGATTTACTGCGAGATGGTCACTGATTTTCCTTGACAAGCAGTCTACAACCAGCAGTTGCATCTGTAAGTCTGGTATATGGGAGGCTATTTGTAACAACAAGCATGACTTGTATACACACAGTTCCTACAGTAAGTAGCATCAGTTTATTTAATATGTACAGTGGAAAAGTACTTGCCATAAAATGCTTCGGAATATACAACTAATGGAGGACTATATTGTTTGATGTGTCCGGTCAAGGCATGTTGGATACAATAGTTCTTTACAGCATACAGCATACAGCATACAGCATACAGCAACTGAATTAACAAATTATTGAGGATGTTTTGCGCTTTATTGCTAATCATTGGGATGTGCACCTGCTGTACTACAACTATGTATATGAGACTTTGGAGTTAGTTTTTGAAGTTATATGTACTATGCAGCACTACATATATACTTTTTTTCCCCATGCAATTTAGAGACATAACTAAGATTGTAGATATGTCTCTGTTTTTATATTGTGGATCATACTAGATTTGTGCACAGCGATGTGGAGTAGTTTGTATATGAACTTTTTTTATACAACAAATAAATGAATTCTTAGAGAGAAAATTATTGTTATATTTTTCTTATATGGAGAGAGTGAGTGCCCATAGTATAAGGTCCTCTATGTCTTTATTATTTAGTTTATGAATAGGAGCGCGACCCAGGATTTGCCTGGGAAAGTCTAGTGGTTGCAGACCTGAGCCTCTGTATCGAAAGCTTCTTATCCCATTTGTTCTCTCCTTAATATATCACCATACATGAATCCTTAATAATATCCCTGCAAAGCTTTCAATAGTTGCTCAGGTGCATGGACCAAAGGTATCCAAGGATTACTCACCAGTCTGGGTTTCCATCATGAAAGGAGCGATCTGCACGCTCTCCCAGCCCAACACACGTCCATCTTAGTCAGGGGCGTATTTTTCATCTGATATCCTAATGGATTTTTGTATACTGAATAATATTATGTTTTCTGATGATAGTTAGTGCTAGGCGGGTTCATTCCTACCCAGGTACAAAATCTCTTGTGAGGGTCCTTTTGGTTGTCCCTGGAGATCTTCATCAATTATGAATTCACATTTTCTGATTGTACTAAGTCGATACTGTTTATATAGGGGGTTACGTTTGCCGCTTGCACTTTTTAGTAGTGTAATTTGTTCATGATTTATTACATTATTATACTTTACCAGGGACTTCCACAAACCTTTGTGTAATGTATGTGTCGCTACATGTTTTGAAAGCTCGCAATCTACGAGTTTCTCTTTGTTAGAAGACCCCGCAGAATTTTAAAACAAAGCTCAATGATCCCACATGCTGCCACCAGTAAATATAAGCCTGTCACGGGAGACCAGGCCATTTACACCTCTTTATCTGGATCATACATTGCACTAAACAAGATAATGAAATAAATTGTACTTTTATTCACAGGAAAAGGCAGACACAATGTTACACAAAATACAGGCAAAAAATACACACTTGGGAACTGGGATAACAACCTAACTTTCCTATGTGCAGGGAATCCTTAATGAAGGATTTTCTCCTGATACCAGGAGCAAAATGGGATAGAAAATTCCAGGCAGCTCTAGCTGAAGCAACCCTTTCTTGCTGGAAACTTAGAATCTGGAGAATCTTTAAACTTCCGAGAACTAAAAATCTGATTTGCGTAAGGGGTTATAATACCTCTGACTTTCATTACCAGAATACTATCCCCCTAGCAGAAAGCGTGAAAATATTCTCAGCAACCAATCTGAGACAAACTGGTAGAAACAACAGGGTTACCTGGAAATCTGAATGAACCAAGGGGCACGTGCCATTTGGCACCTTTGACCCTGGTTTCTTCAATGCCACCCTTGGTGACGGATCCTGCCTGTCTGGTGGGGCAGATGGACATGCAAATAGCGTCCATTGATCTCAGGACATGGATGCTTTGAGTCCTTCCCTCCTGCCCAAATAGTCTTGACACCTCCATATCCTGGATTTCCTTTGAGGCCAAATGGGCTAGGTTGACATCAGGTCTCCTATGCAAACGCTTTAGGCTGACTGCATGGATTTTTATACATACTGTATAACACCCTTTCAACCATACTTTAATAAGGTATAAACCTTGGGGACCCTTATATACGTGTGGGAAATTAGTTGGGGATATCTGGGCTCGAAAACCAGGAGTCTGGGGGACACAGTGCAGCCCCAATGTAATTCACCCCACGAACCTACAAATAGTGCCTGCACGCCGGGGAGAATCCATTTTCACCCCAATATCCCACCTAAAACTTACACTCCCAAAATCTGGAGTTTCTACGACACAGGGATCCCCAGACGCCTCTAAACAGGTTGTTTTTCTATACTTTACCAGGGACTTCCATAACCTACAAACCTAATACCGGTTCTGGGACACCTTGGTACTAACTGGGGTATCTCTTATCTAGGGATCCCCGCAGCTACAGGAACACTTTTCATGCCTGTGCCTCATTTTAATGTGCACAAGCCTATGTATTAAAACACTGTTTACAAAAAAATAAACACTTAAAAAATATCCTACATTTTGCTGGTATGGGGAATACAATAAAAAAAAGTTGCACGTTCTTACTAACCATATTCCCCACACACTATAAAATAGACTTAGGACTGGACTTTACAAGCCCCCTCACAACCTTATAGATGATTGGAGTACCTCAGAACCTCTATACCAGTTCTGGGTGACCTGGGCATTTACAGGGTGTCCCCATTAACCGAGGGACCCCTTGACTGGGGTACATTTTTAGGGGAACCAGCAACTCTGGACCCTTACTAGCTAGGCACATTCTGACAACACTTTCCCCGCAAACCCATACCACGGCAATCTCGGCGTGCTGGCACTCCTGGAAATGTTAAAACACATAAAATACTGTATTACCGCACAATTACAGGTTATGCATATAAAACTCTTGGTCCACGAGCTGACTCTTCTTAAACCCTTATTACGGATCAGGGGTAACCAAACAGGCTTAAACCGTTATTTGAAGCCTGGTTACTTTCCCTCCCCCCCTACCGTCACAATGGTATCTGTCTAAGTATTAGAGAAATACAAATTTGACTCAATATAAATAAAAAAAACTCATAACTTAAAGTCCAACAACATTTTTTTTTTTAGTAGTAAAAATGTCAACCATGTAGTTCATATAGGACAGGAGTGGGCTTATGTTGTTTCAATGGGGGAAGAATATTACATAAGTCTCACCAAAGTAATATGAAAATCCATTTTCAACTAAGGGAGTGTCGCAGCAAGAGAAATCTCAATTTCCACTCAAGACCCGTTGGGAAAACATCTGATCAATGTTATATGGTAACGGAAGTTAGATTCTTTGTTTACTTCTTTTATTTTGCTGAAACGGTCTGAATTTATCATAACTATGTTCTTGTAATATTCTTTTCTGTAACCTACAGTAAGCACTATTTTATAATATTAAAGTTTTGTCTTTAATAAGTAATACTTTGGGCTCTGTTTTAACTGTTGCACGTTGTTGAGAGTAAAGTTACATTTTCAGACATTTTGCTACTACAGATTTTTGTGTGTTAAGTGCATAGTTTTTCTTTAATAAGAAGAACAGAGGCTCTGTATATCTTTTAGCTTTGTTGGTGGCAGTGGATGATTAGATTGCAACCGAGTTAGGGTAAATATGAACTCATTTTGAAGAAAGGCGAGTTGGCCAGTTCAGCCCTGTGTATTAACCCTGGTGGCATATAAAAGTCACGTGCCCACACGTGTGCTGTCCTTGGCAGATGTTATAATGAGATGGATTGAGGGGAGATATTATTCATTTGAGGCACCGTAGGGGAAGGTGAAAAGTGGGTCAGCTAGAGAACTGTGTATTAACCATTATCCCATATACAGGTCGCATGCTCACAGGAGTGCTACACGTGACGAGTAATATTAACATATATATATATGCAGTGCAGTCATTTATTTTTTGGTTCAAAGTACATGTTTGGAATGGATCTGATTGCTCAAAAGATAACCTGAAATAAAATGGCAAGAAATACTTAAATCATTTTAATATATTTGCGCCTTTTGTACAAAAAAATGCCCATCTTGTTTAAAGACATTAACATAGAACTCGACATCATCGTCTTCTATTAATAAAGCTTTTCACAGGTAAAATAATCCCAATGACAAAGGAATCCTTATGCATAGTTTTAGTTCCTAATGTTCACCAGGTGATGTTTGCATCATTCAGTTTTGAGTCGTTATTTCGTTTCCGAGTCCTTTACAACAGTTGGGTATCCTGGCAACAATTGTATATTATTTATTTACTAACAAATACTGCCGTAGCTTAGATCTTTGCCCTCAAAATCAAATATTTTACGTTTTTTTAGAGTCGTTTTAGCACTTTAGCACACTTCAGAATATCAACACCTCTATAATTATAAAATATTTTATTTGAATAAGATTTGAAATATGAAATTTAGAAGAAGATTTACAAGTATCCGATAAGGAGTATTGGAACTCGATCCCGTGTTACATTACAAGTCAATTGCAGTCAACGCCGGATCAAGCTCCAATACTCCTATTTTTAACTTGGTGAATTCAGGCATTAGACAAGTTAATTTTGCCTACAGCAATACCTGTGAAAGATCATAATTATCTCAAATCTTCACGGGGAACAGATATAGCCAAAGTTCTTGTACCTGTTAACGTGTCAATGTTATAAACAACACTCGCTAAATTATGCTGTGATGTGTCCTTTTCTGTGAATAAACTTTTCTCATGCGGTAAATGACGCAGAGTATTGGGTTTATCAGTCCAATAATGCTGCCTTTATCTGACCACCTTCTACTTGATCAAAGACTGCTTTCATTCTGATAGGTCATGACATCACTGGATAGCCTGTAAATCGTAGCACTCACAGAAAACACTGGTGTGTTGTTAAATAAATATCAACTAACATGTAATGCCTCTCAGAAATATATAATACTGTAAAAGTAATATCAATTGAGGGCAACAATGTAATGTGGTGAATAACAGTGTGAGGTAAATGTAAGCCAACACACTGATTAAAGACACACAAGTGCACACTTGCACTATTTGCCACAGTGATACGTGGACAAACACGTAAATGGAGTAGCTGGATTCGCTGAGTTGGCACTAGAGAGCCCCGCAAAAACTAACCCTGAGCGCCAGTAACTACACACAGGGACGGAGGTGAAAATATGAGGTCCCTACACACCAATATATGCTGACCCTGCGAGGATATAACAGTGCAGCAGGGTCGTGTACTCCCCCAAACTGACCCTCAATAACATATCCCTACAGCACACGGGGGTGGGGAGAGGAGAGAAAAGAGGGAGAGAGGACCCTTAACCGACTTATCTGTGCTTGCCCTGTGGGAACACGATCCTGTATGGCAAGTGTGGTGAGTGCGCAGCTGAGGAGGCTCCGTCGGTGTTCCGATCAGGTCTGCTAGGAACTGCTGGCATCCGTAGTGAGAGTCGCGGTACGTGACGTCATGACACCCTCTGACGTACGTTTCTTCATCCAGAAAAGGATGATCTATCCCTCTCTGGATGAAGCAAACGCGAAACGTACGTCAGAGGGCTTCATGACATCACGTACCGCGACTCCCAGTGACGTCATGACCTATCAGAAGCAGCCCTTTTAGCCACGTTACACTAGGCATTGGATACCTGTGCTTCTGGTCTTTCATCGTGCTGATTTTTTTAGTCTTACTTGGACTTCTCACTTGCACAGTTATCATTGTGCAGGTGTCACATATTTAGTATATCTTGCTAAATATAGACCCCCTTCGGGGCATCAGCATGGAATATTTTCAGTTCCTATACTCGCTACATTAGACTGGTTCCATTATATTTTAATAGTTTATTCTTAATAAAATATTTTAATAAACAATAATTTACCTATACTACTTGGTACAGACTATCTCTTTTGTACTGCAACTATTCACTCAGTAGGGTACTCTCTCCCACAGACCTTGAGTGCATTATATATAGGGCCTTATCTGTATGTTAGTGTCTTTACTTCATACAGTGTTCTTCTCTGTGTTTGATATTTATCTCCTTGCTCTATTGCACCGGCCTGTTTCTATGACCGCTTTGGTCACATTAGGTAGAGCGGGTGCATCTTTCTCTTGCCTCACATAATATTTCTCCTTAAATCAACACCGATTTTGATACTAGGTTTTAGATTTTATTTTTTTTTAAGTAAAAAGACAACATTATTTGCATTGATGATTAAAAAGTGAATAAAAGATTTTATTACAACAGGAAATGAAAGCAAAATAAAATTAGAATTTCAGACAGACTTTTTTTGTATTGATATCAATTTAATTCAGAAAATATCATTTAGAATGTTGTTCAATTATCTCTGTTGGTTTTTAATGAACTATTTGTATCTAAGATTTCCAGAGAAATATGGTAGAAAACAACAAGCATAAAAGATACAGAAGATGGTTTGGAGTGGAGTATTAAAGCTTAATTTATGAGGTTGCTCTTTTAATCCTCTGTCTGGCAGAAAGCACCGCATTGCTGAACTCTGTAGGCCTTTCTGCAGCAGAGGAATAAAACTTGCTGAAAATGTATTTCTTTAAAAAAAGTAATGTGTAAGTCTGCCTCATATTTACCCTGCAGAGTAATGGCTGTGCTATAGGCAGGTGGTGCTTACTGCTTAAGGCCGCGTCCATGGCGAGCACGTGACCTTGCTCGTGGCTTCACATCCGCCTGTAGCTGCCACGATTTGTGGCCATTGGGTAGACGCGACCAAGAGGCATGTCGGAGGCGTGGCCGTGACATCACGGAGCTGGTTTGCCCTCATTGGGTGAACCGCTGACGTGACCCAGCCGTCGTGTGACAGAAACAAATATATTTGTCTGCTCATTGAGCACGAGCGCCAGCGCTTCTCATCCCCGCCCCCGTCCATGGTCACGCTCTCTATGGCACGGCATTTGGATCGCGTCGGTGGCGCTCCCCATGGATGCGGCCTAACTCTGCACACTGTGCTGCTAATCAGAACCGGGGGCTGCTAAGAACGGTTGGACTCATTGCATGTTTTTGGGATCCCTCAGATTCCTCCAATTGAAACACGGTGCCAAGGCCAGGAAATGTGCAAGGCATGAGGGAATATGCTGCTAAATGTGTGTATGCTAGTGTTTCACTATCAAATATTGTCGGCCATAGCTGCAGACATTAGAAGCCATCAATTTCCATCGTTCTTGCTGCAGGGTTGTTTTTTGAGAAATTAATCAATCCGATTCAATGACATTTCTTAATACAACTCCATGAAATACTGTACAGTATATTCTTTCAGAAACTGCATGCAAAATTGATAGATGGTAAATTAGACGGTTTCTGTCACTCATTTGCTCTCGGTAATTTGTTCTTTGTTTTATTACGTGTTTTGCTGGTGTGCCTCATAAGGGAAGCAGTGCAAACATTAGACACAATGATGCGCGTAATTCATTAACATTTACACATGCTTACCTACTAGCATTAGTAGTTGCTGAGACCCTATTAATACTGTCGCTGTCCCCTAGGTTAAGTATGCTCTGAAGCATGGGATGGAGATTAATTTGAATGGATTCCTCCCCAGAACAGGGAAGAAGAAGCAGATTGAGTAGGGACTTTGCCATTGACTTTTCCAGCCGGTTACAAAATTATTGCTATTCTACAGTACCAATGTGTTTCAAGAGGTGAAAACTGGGCTAACGGGACTTGGGGAAGAGGCGGTGGATTTTGTAGTTAGTAGTTCTCTGAAAATTTTACCATTAAAGTCTGATTAATATATATATATATATATATATATATATATATATATATATATATATATGTATATATATATATATGTAACCACAGAACTTTTAAACCAAGTTTGAATGGGCCTGCAGGGACCCCCACTGTGTTAGTCCGATGGGCCAATAGTCTGGCTGCAGAAATCTCACAGAAATGTTGCAGCGTTTAGTGTGAGACAGATTTTCCAAGGCAAGTCTTAGGATAATGGTGGCTGCATCTGTATAATTGTATTTGTTTTTGCAGGTACTTCTATTGCTGCAGTATTCGCACCTGGGTAAGCAGAGTGCACATGACCCTGGGATCAGGGGGTGTCTCTGTAGAAGTATCGTGTGGTAATGGAACTTACCCATTTCTGTGTTTGTTTTTTTACAATAAAGCTTCGATAGTGCTATGAATTGCCAAGTGTGCTCTAGTCTAGTGCTCTAGTCTAGTCTAGTCTCCATTGATTGTTGTATCAAATATGGCCAGTTTAGAATGTATTATCTGCGGTAAATTGAACTGTGCAATTCCTATATATATTATATATATTTTATATAAAGGAAATCCAAGCAGTCTGATTTTTTTATATATTATTTATATATAGCATTGAAGCAGGTGCTCTCCAGTGCTAAACCCCATTCATTTCTTACGTCCGGAGATACTTACCTCCTCAGCTGCCAGGGTTCACAATATGTCTGCTGTTAAAAGTTTTCACGTCCTGCGGACCAATAGGAAACCACAATGTCGTCCGTGCGACTTCCTATTGGCCCATGTGACGCGGGAGCTTTAAAACTTTAACGCCCTGCTTCCTGAGCCAGAGCAGCTGCCGACACCAACTTCGGAGGTAAGTATCTCCGGAAACAGGGGGTCCCCGGAGCTGAAATTAACGGGGTTCATCTCCAGAGACCCTTTGCTTCCATGATATATAAAAAAAATTTAGAAAGAAAAAATTGCCGTCTTTGATTGATCCTTTAAGGAAACCTGTTGTGGCTTCTCAGTGATACAACATGGATTATTGTATTTGTAATCATATAAGACAAAAAGGTCACTATTTTTTTCCCCAACCCGGAGGTCTTCCCTCATCCAATATCACTTACACACGTTATTTATTCATCACTTAATGGCAAAGAAACACGTTTTTGCTTACCTGTGGATGACAATTACAATTCAGATGGCTCCATATACCTTCATAGCCAGTACCTGATAGAATGGTGCAGTCCTTGTCATGTTTAACCTCCCCTAACCCCACTGTATCCGTACTTTCAGGCTTTTCACTAGCAACAATAGTTTGGTATATTCAGCATGTACATCTGCAGATTACTGAGAAGTACATTCGAACAGTGGCAGCAGACATACAATACCTCTGCAATATAGTAAAGTGGGTTTATACAAGGTGACTTGGTTCTCTAATATGAGGACTGACAGTGATTTAATTTATACAGCACTTAAACAAAGTGAAATTAAACATTTCATTTACCAAATATTTTCCTTTTTATCCAAATGGAGGACAGGCACTTCGTGTTGTTCCAACATATTAAGTTATAATTTGTTACAATTTATTAGAAGATCCTTACTAAAGATGGGCAACACATTTGCACAAAATTGTCAAATTTAGGACAAATTAGCAACCCCCCCCCCCCCCACACACACACACACACAGTGTCTCTTAGGGAATACATTTCACACCAACAATAATGCAACCTGTGGCGCCTTGAAGAAGTGACCATTCCTTTGAATGAGCCATGCGTGCGAAAGCGGCGGTGTTACAGTATCACGCTATTTCACCTACGGGAGCATTTCACGGGTTGCAAGAACATTGGTTACACCTGTAACAGCAGTGATGCGTAATTGATGCTACAAATGGGAGAGATGTAAATGTAGGTTTGCAAATGTCATTATAATATACAATTAATAATTATTAATAATTCACTGTATGAACTGAGACAATCGTGTTAGTCATTCTTCTTTTCACCTTTTTAGTGCTGGAAGATTTCTGGCATCCAAATACCCTTTAACTTCTGGCATCATCCCTCTAGATCGGGGGTCATTGACTGAGCCACTGACTGAACCACCTGTGCTGAAGCAGGGATATCCTTAAAACCTGACCTGTTGGTGACCCTTGAAGACTAGAGTTGGTCACTGATGATCTCTAGATTGTAAGCTCTCACAAGCAGGGTCGCCATCACTTTCTGTATCTGTTTGTCCTTATTTGGTATGTCATTTATTTTATGTAATTTACATAACTGTACCCCCATTGTACCGCGCTGCAGAATATTATCCGGTCACTTGAGCAGCAACCTTCCCCCCGATGTCAAGATGGAAGAGGAAGTTCTCTTTCATTTCAATCCTGTTCACAGGTCCCTGAGAGCTGTATATGAGATCTTCCCTGCAAATGAGCAAGAAAAGTGACCTCCGCTGGATATTAGAAGGGCCACCAATGTATTCCTACTTGTGGTGTTGTAAGGAAGAGTAAAGCTTAAATGTGAGATTTCTGATTGTGCATACTATGGTGACATTCATGGTAGTGTACAGCGAATAGCAAATCTGGTTGTTAACATGCAAATGTGTTATTTTTTTTTCCCCTGTTTATATAGCAACCAATATTTATTTTGTAATCTTGAACCACAGTCCTAAATTACTGATTATAATGAACGGACAAACCTATATAAAACTTGAATCAAATGCATGTGGTAATATTTTCCATTCAGTTCGTTTTTTTTTCTTCTAATTCTACTCTTAATCTTCAAAGGATATTTTTTGGCTCAGGGATACTAAATCTGTTAAAATAAATAAATGCCATGAACTAGAAGGTATTCACAATGTAGTATGTCTGTTTTGTGAGTGGTCTAGACAAATGTACGCATAGCACTGCCTATTTAATGCCATTAAAAACTAAATGGGCATTGCTCTGTACCTTGGACCCTCACCCTCAGAATATGTGCAATAATACTTGGAAAAAGCCATAGCACTGTATAACACACGAGTGAATAGCAAACTTTTTTTTTTTTCAAAACCTCTTGTTCTGTGTTTATACTGTCGTCTAGAGCAGAGGATCCCAACGTCAGTCCTCACGGAACACCAACAGTACATGTTTGAAGGCTATCGTCTCATTAGCACAGGTGGCCCAATCATTTTGACTGAACCATCTGTGCTCAAACCGGGATATCCTTAAAACCCGCACTGTTAGTGTTCCGCGAGGGCTGGAGTTGGGAACCTTTTCTAGAGCATTCTTTATGGACAGGAAAAACAAATCCAGATATAGAAAGAGAGTTGAAATTCTGTTTCCCTGATTCAGAAAGGTGTCTGGACATTTCATAAATCGATCCCTATTGTTCTCAGTTTACAAATTACTAGATTATTTTGCATGTAGTTCCACTCTAAGTGACAAGGGTAAGAGTTATTATTTGGTGTACACTGCTTTGTATAGATGTAGCAGACTTCATTACTCCCGCTAATAACACGGCATATTGCATTGTAATGCAGAATATGCCAAGACTCAATGGCAGAGATAACAGAATATCCCACCATAATGTGGGAGCTATAACCTTTGCTACATCTCTGTACAGCAGCTATCCAGATTTCACAAATCTTTCCTCCACTTGTGCAGAAGAGAGCGATGAATTCTTGGAAGTGCATGTACAGACAACGCGTGAAAAACTTGCTTCCTCCATTTAAAGATTATAGTGTGCAAAATAATGTAGTTTTCTCCAGTACCAATACTGTGAATAACGGTACCATTTCATTGCATAAGCACCTTCAGAAACAGCTGCAGTTATTTATTGAATCCATGATTACTTTGACTGCTGTATGTTTTTCTCTTCACTATAGTTTCATTTTTACATAATAAGAATAATTATAAAATAATATATATAACGTTTTGAAACTCTTTACCAGTGAGGTGAAGAACTACTAAACCCAAAGGCAAAACTGTCTGGTTGGACCTTGTGTGAATGGTATAAACCGCCAGGCAAATAAACATTGATAAACGAACAATGTTATACTTTGCTGAATAACGCTCTTATGCTATTCATTAGTTCAATTTGGACTTCTTCACATTAGTAGGAACTTGGTGCAAAGATTTTGAGCACTGAATTTAACAGGCGGAACAATACTTCCCTTAACCAATCAAGGTGCTATATGTTCAATTTCTCTTGCCTTCTTTACAGTGCAGGCTGCCTCTCTGGCAGCAAAGGGGGTATGAGAAGATATCTGAAAGGCTCTTATTTTAAGCATTGTTTGGTGAGGAGTGCAAAATTACTATTCGATAATGCCATACATCAGAAACAAATTATTATTTTATTTTCATATAGAGCTGATCCTGTACAAAATGCATATCATTCTCAAAAAGTCTCGTATACCAGCCTACCTATACTCTATCCACAGATCAGTCATGGCAACTGGTAGGCCTACTATTGATTGAAACGAAGTTACACGTATCATGTTGAAAGACAATATTTGGGGCATTAAGATCACTTGATACAGAAAGTAAAGTGCACTCTAAAGGATCATTTTTGGCATGCCTCATCACACCTCGCTTTTTCTTATTCCTAAAAAGAGAAGTGCCACCAACTGGAGGGGGGGGGGGGGGGTTAGGGAGATTCCCCCCTACAAAACCATAGCTCAAGAAGAAGCGGGAGCTAATGATCCCAAAAAAGCTTTTCCCTTCAGTATATTTCTCGGCTGTAAATGTCTCTGGAAAGCTTCTCCATTTGTTAATCAGAAACCTACAATGTGGGCGATGTTAAAGATACTGAAATCAACCTGCAAACATAAAATAGTGTAATTCACAAGAAAACAGGAAGCAGAATTCCTAAAATGTGCTCCGATATTACTTGCAAGCGGAACACACACACAAAAAAAAGTCAAACCTTTTTCCTATTACAGAAAAATAGAAAAGCTTAAATACAACTGGAAAAAAAAAGGGATTAAGTGAGGCTATTTACAAACAAATATTGTAAAATGGTAAATTAGATATGATGCTAAAAAGGCACAGCTTTCCCTTTCTTAAATACACTGTAAACATTCATTATCCATGCAAAACATTTCACTTTACAAAAAAATTACCTTATTTAGACAAAGATAGTACTTAAATAGTCTCCGTCAAAATATAATTCTTTCAAAAATACTTTCCTATGCTTTTCCATTCATCCTATTTAGTTATTAAAGATTTTTTTTCCCCCTCATTTACAAAAATGTCCATATTTTGATTCAGGTCCTTCACAATTTTATACATACAGCAATGTACAGCACAGCATAGACTGCGGGAAATTATTTGTAAAGCCAGCACAATATACTGTATAGATACTATAAATTAAGACAGGGGCATTTGTTTTAACATGTTATTTTCCTTTTCATTAAATAAATGTCTATATAACACACTAGGCTGCATGGAAACTTGCTGCGTGGTCACACGGCAAAGCAATGCTGGACTGTGCACAGGAGGCTCAGGGCACAGTGTTCATGCTGTTCTCTGAGCAGCACACATTAAAGGAGCCCAATGTTTAATCTACAGTATGGTTAATAACATGGGACAACAAATGCCACAAGTGGGATGTGATTATTCAACATCAAATGTTCCTTAATATTTTATACAACTTTTTTTTTGTACAAGAAAAGAATATTTAATGCCCCATATTGACAGTATTGATTTGTGTACAAATCAAGAGTAATCTTTAAAAAGTCCTTCTTTGTCCTTGAACCCCTTTCAAAACAAACCAAAACAGAAATCTCATGGTGGATTTAAAACGTCAATATGTGAAATATCAAAATGAAAGAGTTATTGACTAGATATGGCTTTTTATCCATAGTAGCAGGAGTAATTTTCAAGTGTGTTTGGAGCACGCCTTCCATTGTTCCAGATACGTCTCTCTTCAGTCCCCAAACAGTTTTAAGTTCCTTTCATTGAACTTCGAAACAGTGGATCAACTTTATAGAGGGCTTAAAAATGTGGTTTCTTGGGTCCTGCTTGGGTATGGAACATCAGCGGAAACGTAAGGCAAAGTTCTCCTGTAAGACTTTTCCAGTCACTTCCTGTGAAAGAACAGAGGCCTGGCATTCCCAGATTCCACCTTTGGTAGTTGATCACTAATTATTTCCACGAGCATGGCAGGAAACTCCACTTTCAGTGCCTCGGATTCCCTGAACGTGTAGAAGCAGAATTCCAACAAGTCACTAACCAGCTGAAATGCAACAGAAAGACAGAGTTGTTATACAAATTATCACAGTGTAACAAGGATGGTGGCCTAAAGTTAGTCCAAATATTTAGTATTTTAAATCGTATAAATAAATTCTACAACATCAGTGAGGAAGCTAAACGGTAATCCTTTTGTGGGGGTGTAGATTTTCTACCTTTTTAAATAGGCTCAATCGGTTTGTTTTTGCTTCAACTGATTCTTTTAAGATTTGTTTCAACAATTTTAATACTAAAAACGAACTAGTTTGAGCCTGAAAGTGCCTATTTTTGCTGCCACTGGAACGGTGATCAATGGTGGATTTAGCTTTTTGCCACTTGTAGGCTGGGGGACGGCCCTCCTCAGCATACAACGTCACGTTGTCATGGCACCGCGGTGTCACATGATGCCGCATTGTCATGCAACAGATGTCACGACAGAATGTGTCGCCGCGTTTTCTTGGCAACGCAGCAACATCTGACGTCGCCATGCTACAGGAGGGAGCCTGCTACGGAAAAGGTGAGACACACAAAAAAATTGTCACTTTTGGCTATAGTCTGCTCACCCCTATGGGAAATCCGTCCCTGGTTACTTTACCATATGGAGCATATGTTTTAAAAATGTATATACATACATGATCTATACACATACAGAGATATATATACTGTAAATCAGACCTTGAGTTTAACATTTATTTATTATGGTGTTTACTTGTTCAAGCCAAAGTATGGTTGCCTGTAAAAAAGTGATCCATTTAGCCGATTTCTACAGGGGTACAGATACCAGAAGTTACAAAATCTCAGACCAACCTTACTAAGAAAACAGGGAATCACTGCAATAAAGGAATAGCTATTTGAACAGAATTGCTGCTGTGTGTGCACTGGTACTCTGATTTCCCCTCTTTCCCCCCCAAATATATTTTGTGTAACATTTATGCAACAATGTGCTTAATATATTAATAAGCGAGACACACAAAAGACAATACAATGTGCTCTTAGATAGAGAGCCAATCCTTATGGTTACAAAATAAGACTAGCATAAGACCGTAAAAATGCTTATTCTGCAAAATAAAGGTTAACTAAACACAACACATGCGTATGTTACCACATGGGGGCATAATGAACTCTTCTTCAAGATATTAAGTCCAAAATAAACAATAGCAATCTGGTCTTGTGTATAGGGAAGAAAATATTGTATTTGTTGCTCTTATTGTACCAGAAGGATACTTTCTCAATGACTGTACCAGCAGATGTGGCATTAAAAATAGAGAAAGTGTCCAAAGATCTTAACAATATACTGTACACAATTCATCAGAGTCCCCACGGAAATCATGCAATGCAGTGTAATATCTGTAGCCTCTCTTCGCATGTCATGGTAATATGGTACTAAGCATAATTACTATTACTCATGTAATCATGACCAACCAACATAATTGATACATGTTTGATATACTGTAAGCAATTTTTACAGCGATGTCACGTTGCCTCCACATACGTTTCCAACTGCTTTGTTCATTGTAGAGACTTGATACAATGACGTTCATATGACTAATATGCTGATGTTGAGAGACAAGTATCTTCTTTGCCACATGATCCTTACTTAAAATATTAATTGCACGTGTTCCAACTTATTGATTTATGCCATTACTCACATACCCTGATTGTGCTACAGTATATATTTTTTTTTTTTCTAGGGAGTAAAAATATTCGGATTAGTATTTTTATTCTAAGAGTATGGTGTATATAATAATAACTTTATTTCATATAGCGTTTTTCTCCCAATGGGACTCAAAGCGCTTCACAATGACAGTATAGTGCGCCCAGTCCCTGCCCAGACGAGATTACAATCTATGCGGCACAGGGTTGCCACCTTCTGCTCAATGAAACCCGGAGAGTTTCTTTTTTTTAAACGTTTTTTTATTTCTATATTTAACCGTCTTATCTTCTCCTGCGGCATCTCGCCCTGCATGCTCCCGTCAAATGGCTCCGTGATGTCAAATGGTGTCACGTTGCCATGACAACGGGACAGGATATCACAGTGTCATGCAGCGTCAAGTTGCCATGACAACAGGACATCACAGCACCATGAGACGTCACGTTGGCATGGCAACGCAGCAGCGCGTGCCGTTGTCATCGCATCTTGACGCTGCATGGTGCTGCGATGTCCCGTTGTCATGGCAACGTGACACCATTTGACGTCGCAGAGCCTATTTGATGTGAGTATGCAGGGGGCGATGCCACACGAGAAGTCAGTGGAGACTTCTGGGTCGCGCTCTGCCACCCAGCTTCATGTTTGTTCCTGCCAACGGTCCAACTCCTCTGCAGCCTTTCGCCTGGAGATTTTACATCAAAACCTGTAGCCCGGGGATAACAATCCCAAACCCATAGTCTCTGGGTCAAACCCGGAGTGTTGGCAACATTGGGTACAGAGCACATAAGATTTATTTTTACAGACACAGTCCCTGCCCAGATAAAGAGAGATAAAGTGACTTGCCCAAGGTCGTGTGTGTGTGTGTGTGTGTGTGTGTGTGTGTGTGTGTGTGTGTGTGTGTGTGTGTGTGTGTGTGTATATATATATATATATATATATATATATATATATATATGTGATAAAAAATCACTGGCACTCCAATAGAAATTCAATAATGAATAGGTGCATGTCCCATATAAATAATAAAAGTATACATTACCGCATAGCAGCAAAAAGGGAGACAGCACTCAGGTGAATGAAAATAAATGTATTAAATACAGCACATAACTCCAACGTTTCGATCCCACAGGGGGATCTTCCTCAGGGTGGTGCCACCCTGAGGAAGATCCCCCTGTGGGATCGAAACGTTGGAGTTATGTGCTGTATTTAATACATTTATTTTCATTCACCTGAGTGCTGTCTCCCTTTTTGCTGCTATGCGGTAATGTATACTTTTTTTTATATATATATATATATATATATATATATATATATATATATATATATATGTGTGTAAATATATATATATATATATATATATATATATACACACACACACACACACACACACACACACACACACACACAAACACACACAACTCTGGAGGCTCCACCACAGGACAGATGGCGCGCTTGCACAGCCACAAAACCCGTCAATTTCAGCTCTGAGAGGGAGTACGTGTGTGAGACAGGGGCAGGGGGCGCAGACAGTGGGCGTGAGTGTGAGAGATACTGTATGATTCTGGTTAAAGAAACAGTCTACTTGTTAAACCGAGTTAAAGACCAGAGTTACGGAAGGGTTCAAGCTGTTTTGCTTGCATTTCTGCCACTGCATTGAACATTAGTGAGACATGTTCACCAATTAGACATTTTTAATGGAAGTTTCTCAGTGTGTATGGATTATGTATTCTGCCCCTTTTGTGTTTCTAGATGATTTGTGGTCCCACGGAGCTAAAGGAGAAGTTCTACAATATCTCAAAAGTATTATTTAACTTTTTCTGTGTTCCAAAATGTCAGGTCTTCAGTAGTATAATCCGATTTGTCAGACTTTAGTAAGAAGCTTCATTAACAATTTTGGTAATTTGGCAGAGGTACAGCAATAAGTAATACAGAAGGTTTTCAATTGATATCATAGCCCGTGTGTTTAAAAGCAAAATTCCACTAGTTATTCTTAACACTTACACTTTAATGCAAACAGGGTCTGCGGTGCCAGTTTGCAATGAAACATGGGTCACTAATTGTTTTATAACAGCTTGAATATTTATTTATAAATTATTCAAGGACATTTTCATTTTCTGTATCTGTATCTCTGGAATTCCTCGTAATGGGGGCAATATGAGATCTTTATTCTTTCACAAAATTGAAAGTGTTCCCCCCCCCCCCCAAAAAAAAATAGTGTACAGAGTACCCATTTACAACCAGCAATGCATTAGTGCCCTTTTGCACATGAGAAGTTAAAGCAGCAAAACGTGACATTTTATGGGATTTTTTTTATAAATAAATCAGTTCTGTAGTATTAGATACTTTTTTTTATTCAACTCTTAATGCCATTTTTATTGAGTTTTAAAGCATCCTTTGATTTCTATAGCATGCTTTAGCCCAGCGGTGCGCAAACTACCAGCGCCTGCGCCCCCCCGTACCTGCTCTGCTCCTCCGTCGCCCCCCCCCTTAAATCTTGCATCAAATGACGCTGCAGGGTCATGCGATGTTGCGTCATGTGACCCGCGGCATCATTTGACGTCACGTCTCCATGGCAACGGGCGTAATTTGACGCTGCGTTGTCATAGGGACGCGTGACTGGAGCTAGGTAAGTATGTTTACCGATGCCTCGCGCTCTCAGCGCAGGACCTCTGTAAATGCTGCGACCGCCCAGAAAAGTCTCCCCCAGTTTGCGCACCACTGCTTATGCCCACCTACCAAGCAGTGCAAGATCTTTGCAACACTTTCCTGTTTGTGATAATTTGTTCCCAATGTTTCCAGCAGTTTGAGCTGCAAACTATAACAATATATAACGTTACCTAAGTAATATCAGGATACATTGTAGCTGCTGAGTTACACTGACTAAAGGATTGATTGAAACTGAAAGGCGGCCATTATGTTAGTCACACAATCAGGATTTTTACAGATTTATAACAGGATCACCAAACGATTGCCAGCTTAGGCAAGTATGTAGAATTATACATTGCCACATGCTTTACATATAAAAAAAGAATTAAAAAAGGGGGGAATGTAGTAATGCTGCTTTTAGTAGATTCACCACATTGCAGAACTGACTCCTCTTAGTCAACTTTGGAAGAAAGGACAGTATGTCACTTTTTCTTATATCTTAGTCTGTCTCCTTTTTAAAAGGTTTCATACAGTGGTGTTTTTGCAGGGACAAAGAAGTTGAAACCCCATGCAAAAAAATATCCAATGCTATCTAAACTACAATAAACAATTTGATGCTAAATCGAAAATTGTGGTGGAAAAAGCATTTAGCCACTTCCCTGTCGTTCACTGGATTTCCCCACAAAAATACTTATGGTTACATAAACAGAGTACATAGGTGAAAAGGTTGATGTTACAATTTAGGTTGGCAGATTACATAACGTGGGGTTCCACCGGCCACATGTTGTATAAAACGAATTAATTTTCTTGCAACTTGTTGAATTAATTTGAATGGAAACAAGTAGGTGAGTTTTCTTAAAAGGGTCCCCTCAAATAATGTTTTTAGACCAATATTCCTCCAAAACACAAAAACGCTGGATTATTTTATAACAACATATGTGATGAGAATAATAAAAAGTAAAGCCAGAGGCAGCCCTCTAGCATTTTTTGTATGTGCAAGCTTTGTGCTATTCTGTCTTCAAAGGAGAAAGCATAGATGAGAAGCAGCGTGACCACCAAAACCCACCCTACCAAATGGTACCCCTTGCTGTAGAATGTAGGTGTGTCAGGCGACTGCTTAAATCTTCAGAGATCTTCCTGGATTAAAAAATAAAATAAAACTAATAATAATAATAATAATAATAAATAAAAAAAGACTTGGCAATTACTATATTTGATACAGACATCATTTTGCCAATGTATTAATATGTTGGGTTATCTGCTAAAAACCAACATTTATAATTTGTTGTTTTTCCTTTTCTACAGACATATACATGTTAACGATATATATGGCTTCCAGCGAAAGGATGTGATTTTAGTTGCTCTAAAATGGAAGAGAACTTGGATTTGATGTGGGAAGTTCTTCTAAGTTAAACCACACTATTTGTAGCCCCGGGGACTCCCCAGTTCCCCAGAAACGTATCCATTTACTTGACGTTGTTTTCTCCCCGTTTAGGGAAATCAAAATGGTCACCAAATCTTGAGGGTCCTTCAGGCCAACAGAAAGTGCAACATCCTTCAAGGGATGACGTTGCAGCCTCCTACAGGATGACTGCGGGTGCCATCTTTGAACATCCATGAAGGACATTGCCAACTAAACCGGTATGTATCTTGAGACCTGGGAATTCCCCAGGGTTAAAAATAGATCTGGAGGGTGCTCCCTGGTCCTAATTATTTTTTTTACATCTATATAAAAAAATGGGTGGGATTCAACTTTGATAAACAGACAGTATATTATAGTTTCTATGTAAAACTCTGAAACAGACTTAATAGGCAGTAGTAAATTACAGTATTACTCCGAGAGAATTCATTAACTTTGCTTCAGTGTCATTAGAGCACAAGTGAGACAAGAACACCGGGCTTTACATAATGAGAATATGTGGCAAGGTTTTATAAAAGGCTAGGAGGAAACCATACACAGATGAAGTGCTACTTGCCTTACCACATTAGTCACTCATGACTAATTGTTATCTCATCAGAAATCTACCTCTCTCACGAACAGGAAGTACAAGTCACCCAAGCGTTCTGTAAACACACAATATGCCGAGCAAGATTTTTATTGATTTGTTTGTAATATGGTGTATTATTTTGGTATCTTTCCTCTGTATTTATACGACAACAGTACAAAAGGTGCCTTCTCAAAAAGGTACCCGCCGAGGGTAAAAGCAGTAATTTCTTCAAGTCTAGATCCATTCTAATGCTCAACAGTAAGACAGCTCTTCAAAAATGAAAAAGAAAGAACTATTTTTTCTTGAAGGCATTTTATATCAAACACTTGTATATTCTTTACAAAAACTGTTATTTTTTTTATTTTTTTCAGAAGCTACTGTACATGACTCCCGAGACGTTCTCTACTGTATGTTTTAAATGGCAGAACTTGGTTGCCTTTTCTGCTCATTGAAGTCATGATTTTTCTGCCTAATGAAAATCATTAAGGAGGTGATATCTAAGGTGACATTTTTGTTTTTAAAGGGCTGAATATCTTTAACACTACATGTGCATTTCTTAAATGTTCTTGTTTTAAAACGGAGCATTCATCACGGTTTTTAAAGTTCATAGAGGCCAAAAACAAAACTGGTCGAAAGCTAGCAGCAAAAAGACATAGGCTCATATTGTATTTACGAAGCAGTGCTTATAAAGACACAGTAAGACATCTTGAATTGACACTGAGGTGTCTCTTGGAGCCGTAAGTTGCCCTATGGCTTAGCATCACTTTACATAGCTCGAATTCCCCACCTCAAAGCAAAAAGCTGCTTGTGAGACAAACAGTACGGGCCATATCTAGGGTGACATCACTAAAAAAATTAATATTATAATGGTATTCTCTAAAGTGTCCCCATTTATGCGGTATAGTATTCATTCTCCCTTCCCTCTCGCCATTCTCTCTCTTCCTCCTCCACTCTCCATTCTCTTCTCTCCCTCCTCCACCCTCTCTCCCTCCCCCCTCCATTCTATCTCCCCGCTCCATTCTCTCTCTCTCTTTGCCCCCTCCCCCAACACCCTCCATTCTCTCCCACATAAAAGCATATGCTTCATTTAACCCCTTCCAGGCACTTTCACATATCGCACGAAGGGACAATAAGAAATGACATATATTCAGTGTAGGTACCTGCTAAACAGGGTCTACCTTGACGAGGTTGGCAGGCTTGAATCATGTTTTGATGAAAAGATGCAACCAAATTACTCCTTTGTCACACAGACTTAGGCTCTAAGTCTAAACATGTCACTAGTATATTTTAGCCCAAATTGGTAGGAGCACATGATCTGTTCTTTTGTACTCCTATCATGTTCAATGGTTTTGCTGCCCATCCCTCATTTCGCTTAAATGGCAGTATAAAATGGCGAAGGCAAAGCAAGAAATATTAAAGAAAGAAAAAAAAGTACAGCGCCACCTAAAACAAGCGAAACAGTGAAACACTAACAAATCTTTCCCTGCAGCCTGGTAAGTCTCTCACCCATAGAGAGAAAAGTCCAAGAGAAAAGAAAATACCCATATCGGTATTTTCTTTTCTCAAGTAAGAAATGTTACACTAATCAAAGTTACTAGATCTGATTTTTTATGATAACATACATTTGGAAATCCTGTAATACTGTACCTGTTATCGCCATTCATAAAAAATATGGGAACATATTGGAATATCTGATCTCTCATTATTAAACTGATTCAAGTATACATGCTTTTAAGAACATGGGTGGACCTATAGATTAAGTCTTTTTGTAGATCATAAAATGCAGCGTGCTTCAGACAAATAAAGCCTTAAAAGGAGATCTCATCAGGGAGACAGATCTCCCTTTGTGGCGATGCCGCCTTTCTTCCCTTCCATTGTTCCCTCTTCCAAACAATATCTGAGCACGTAAGATGCATCATTATTTTTATAGTGTGGAAAACACTTGCAACATGGACCGTGCTCAGACACATACTACTGTAATGTGTAAAACTAAAATATATTTGCCAGTTCTTCTGAACCATTGTATTTAAAAAAAATTGACAATTAAAAAAAAAAAAAAAAAAGACCTGTTTGGATATATTTTTGAAAATGGAAACTTTTTTTTTTTAAATTAAAGAGCACCAGTTGCAAGAAAAACAGATGTACAACAAGAGGACAGTAGTAGAAGTGCTTGTATCATTGCCTCAGATGGGATATTTGCAGTCGGTGTCACCTACATTGTCATTGAACAGATTGTTTTAAATGTGAATTGTTGTTTTGTCTTTTTTAAGATGTTGCATGTTTTGCTTTCTATCTATGCATCTCTTTTTGGTTTGGTTGTTTGAACATTGTGCATATTGCACAATAAACGCGCGCACACACACACACACACACACACACACACACACACACACACACACACACACACACACACACACACACACACACACACACACACACACACACACTAAACTGCAACAGTGCTAATCAAAGCACTATTACACAGAAGCTCCCTTTGAGATCAATGGGAGTTTCTGTACGACAGTGCCTCAATAGGTTAATAAACAACTCCCTATATTCACTAAATACCACATGATTTGGGGGCAGTTTGCCTTGTCCTGGTTTTTTACAGCCCCAACACAGCCAATGGACGGATTGAAACAGAAGAGGAATACTCCCTCCACCATTCTAGAGAAAGGTACAAGAGCCTCAGTCGGATCACTGTGTTAGATCAGATGATTTGGTAGATAAAAGCCCTGCTAACTAGTGATGTACCGGGTACCGGGTACTACCCGGTGGCTTTTCAGCTACCCGGAAATTACCCGGACCCGGCAGCTGGAAAGTGGACCCGGCGCCGGGTATCCGGGTAATGTCAGGGTAGTTGAAAAGTATCTCTTTCTTACCTGCTGGAAGCCCGCGCGGACATCTGAACAGGTAAGCAGAGGTGCGGGGCGGTGGGGCAGCATCAGCGGTCAGTGTGGAGCCCGCGCGGGAGCTGCAGGACTCCATACTGCACTGTGAGCTGGGACCATGTGACCGGAGCAGGAGAAGAAGCTTTCCTATTGGACAGCCGGCTACCCGTTACCCGGTTTAAAAAAAATGTAGAACCCGGTCCAACACTACTGCTCACATAGGGACAAATAAAATAATATTCAGAGCCCCACAATAACTGCAGAAACTGGACATGCTGTAGCTGACATTGCTAATGCAATCTTGCAATCCCATCGGCAAACCTTAATAGAAGAATTTCATCTGTGGGTTATATGGTTACAAAGCAGCAAATGTGGGCACCACACAGAAATAACATGGCATAAGCAGTGTGGACCTGTATCTTGAGGTTACTTTCAGCTATATTTTCTCTGAGAAGAAGGGACATTGATGAAATTTCCTAGAAAAACACAATGTCAATATCACATGCCGCACTGTATTAGTGATACACAACTAGTAACATTTTCCATATGATTAGATCATCCACGGGTTTTACCACACACAAATGGTGCTGTAAGGGAAGATCAACTGATGTTCTTCCAGCAAGTATTAAAAGGAAAGGCCGTTTTATATAATGACTTTCAGTCTTCTGAATTAATTTCAATGACTTCATACTTCTGCTTTAGACCCACACAATATGGAGAACAACAAGCAAGAAAACGCCTCTTTCCCTCAGGTAGTGAAGAGAAGGTGAAATGAAGAACAATAAAAAAGTGCCCAATGCAGCATAAACCCTGTTTTCAAAGACAGAGATGGAGCGCGTTGCTCCTTTCATTAACAGAGAGTTGGCTGGAGCTTAGTAAAGCCCATAATCACTAAAGGGTGCTAAGCTTTAGCACAACCTAACTCCCATTCAACATGGGATGTGCCTTAGGCTGCCTGGACTGGAGTTAAGCACCGCTGCCCTAACCTAAATTATTCATTTATACTCCTTTGCATACATTGCTCCCAGAACTCTGATTCTCGTTTTACACTGTGCCCTCGGTGCCTTTCTTTTGTGGCCTCATTGGACTGGGCATTGCTCTAAACAGCTGGCTTTTGTGGGAGTCCTTGTGGACGGAACCTCAGCACCACTGTTACACTGCCATGCAAGTCAAAATGTTCCTCTCTGTCTGTCTGCCTTTGACAGGATACTAGTGTATCTACTATTCTTTTATGCAATCCAAAATGTACATTTTAGGATTGAGCAATTTTGTAAGATTGCCATCCAAGGCAGTGAAAAGAACACCGATGGTTTGTTTTAAGCTGTTGAGCACAACTGTAGCTTTCACCCCAAATAGTTACATGCCCCACTCTGGCATGGGATAAGGAAGACCTGCTTTTTAAAAAAAATCAAATATTACCAGGGGAATCATGTTTTCTGCCTCCCACTGTGCTTCTCGGCAACAAGCAGCAGAAAATACATCAGAAAAATAATTCCATATGTAGTTCTTTAAACAACCCCAAGCTGTAACACTAAGGCATGTCCTGAAGTGCACTCGTCTTACCCTGTGAGCCTGCATGAAATATAAATAACACACTGGAGTCCGAGGTATTCGTGCATGCCAGCAGCTATCTAACAAGCTCCAGTACAGTCGAAACTGCACATCAAATGATGTGACCACATATTGCACCATCAAGGCAGAGGTAGATCATTTATCTATTTTGCAATGTATAGGTTACATGAGTATTTTTTAATCTCGGAAAAAGAAAACACTGAAGTAGTACAACAGGTTAGCACAAATCCAATTAGAAATAAATGAAGTTTCAGCACATGCATTTAACTTGGCAACACATAGCATTCAACAGCAAGAAGTTCAGGTAGCATAGTCAAAATATTACAAATCAAGCATATCAGACCGTTTCCTTCCAATTCCTTAAAGAAAGAAAAAATATTATTCTTCAGCGCTCCAGCTGATCTTTGATCAGCTAATATTCCCTTCACTGCTTTTAGTTTATGCCAATTACTGCAATGACGTGCTACAATTTCTTCATAAAATGTGTTTAAAATTTACATTATCTTATACCTGGCTACAGCCACCACTTGCATATGAAACAAAATAAAGCTCCTAAATAAAGAAAAACTCTAAACCATATATACATGTAAACAGGACTGGTTCTTGGCTACCAGTCTGCCCTCACTGGCAGCAAGTCCTGGTAAGAGCAGGCCTGCCAGTACTTATCATGGGTTTTTCCCACTCCAAGCAGTGCCCTTGAGTGACAGGGTAGGAGGAGGAACCAGGCCCGAGTTCGCTCATAAGGGGATTGCCGCCCAAATTTAGTCAGGGCCTCTCCCCACTTGAGAGATGCAGGTCACACACAGGTTGCCTGAATACTGGCCTTCCCTGTTCCTCTTCCCCTTGGGGGAGAGTGAGTGTGTACCTTTCCCCTGATCGAGGATCAGGGAAGAGCAAGGACTGCTGCGGGGGCCCTTGACCCGTAGTGTAGGTCCAGGGACCATCCTACAGCTGGATACAACACCAGAGACTGCATAGGGCAGAGGCCTGCTGTGCCTGCATTGAGCTGAACAGAATAAACCGTTCCAGTTATTATACCTCCTGACTGGTGTGTAATCTTTCTGGGAAAGGAGAGGGGATTGTGTTCTACCGTAGGAGATCGCCTCCATACACATGGAGCCTGCGGCAGATGGAGGTTGTACCACTAGAGATCTATGTCGGGTATATACCCCACAAGCTTGTCCTGGGTCCCCACAAACATCGGTGGACAACTCAGCCCTCCTGTTTACCAACAGGTAGCATGCACCACACACGCTGTAATGGCAGAATCTCCTATCGGTTGGGGGAAACACGTTACATACAATTATTTCCTGATACAAGAGATGGTCAAATCCCTGAATCTGAACTGTGTCAACGTGTCAACTTTCTCTCATTTAGATAGTTTCCAGCCAGAGCTGAAAAATTATGTTTATGGTCTAGGATATGAGTGCGCAACCTCTTCTCCCTGTCCCCCCCGGTGTCGTATGACGCTGGAAAGTTAGGGTAAGTAAAGTTACAGAAGCCTGATCACCTGCATTTAATTTAAATGCCTTCAGGGAAGCGTGGGGCCCCTGTAACCGCCGCGCTCCCCAGTTTGCGCAGCCCTGGTCTAGGAGACACATTTCTTAAAATGATTCTCATATTCTCAAGCCATGTTTTTTGGCTAATAGAAGAGCACAGCATTCATATAAATACATATGTGCATACACATTTGAAATCCCGTAAAACCAGGCATGGTTTTTTTTGTAAAATTATATTTCTCATAGCACAAATAAATTCAAATTAAGCCACGGACCCGTCAAAATAGTTACATCCACAATGACGTCTGATATATTGAAGCTAATGTTAAACATAACCAAATATACAGGCACAGTAAGGCAATTTGTTAGCAACATTTCTGTCCACCGACTGTATTTGACAAATGTCTCAAGATTGATCACAGTATTTCTTACGGTATAATCCATTGATGTGGGTCTATACATTTGTTAATGTGTTCCCCACATTACTTGCTCCATCACCAGGTTTTAATGCACGTGTGATGCCACTGGTGGTGCCTTCATACTTTTGCTGTAGTTATACAGTATATTGAATTATCATCTGTAACTGCAGAGGGTTACTCTCAGAGCAGGCAGCAATTTAATTTGGAATGAAGAAAGATATCAGGTATAAGATATAAGCGTGACCATGCATTCTGGAGCTCCTCTTGGTAAATGTCTCCCAAACTGTCTCCTATATTCTATTACAGAGAGTGATAGTGCACCATTAGCAAGGCTAATATTTCTCTTGCCAGGTAATTCAAATAGATGTAAAGAGTATTTAGAGGAATATTGTTTTCTACATTAATCTGATTTAGGTATATCAAAGTGTATTTTAATCTTGTGTTGTTCTTTTTTCTATAGAGTTTTTGTCCAGAATGCAAAAGCATGGGTTTTAGCACTGGCTTAAAAATGTATTCTGCTTTATCCTATTAGTTCAGACATTTGAGACACCCATGTGTTCTACTTATGAAAAAGCCTGTGGTGAATTCAAATCAGACTGCAGCAGATGACAAAATTACAGAATTGGTTTAAATGGGTAATAACCTAACAGGCCATGAGTACATTGATAGCAGGACACACGTTTATGCTTAAACACACAACTCCTGTGCTGAAAGCAAAATGCTCACATTCTATACATAATGTTTGAATATGACACTATATCAAGCAAAGTTGCTGCACCTTTAAGGCAATAGCGCATGTATGCACACATGGCAAGGAAAAAACTATACAGCCATACTGTACATCCCTTTTCCATGAACTCCTGAGCATTAGGCTGAGTCTACACTGCGTTGACCGCGCTCGGCGCTTAGCACAATCAATTTGTATCTATCCGGCCACGCTCACGCGGCGCATACTCGTGCACGTACGCTCGCGGGAGCTAGGTGCTTGCCGAGACAGATAAAATTGAGTTTGAGGCACGCTGAAGGGTCACATGACCTCCTCAGCCAATCAGTGCCAGTCACTGTTAGGCCACGCCCCCTGCTTACAGAAAAAGTTGCCGGACACCCGCGCGCTCATGCTTGGAGAGTTGTTGACGTCGCCACTCTCAAGCATGAGCTCTCTCAGCGGCAGCAGGGCCGCAGCCTTAGAAACATACCCATTCTGCATCCTAATGTTATTATTCATCCTGCATGATATGTTTCTACCTCAGTCACACAGTAAAAATTATACTTACATCATGCATGGAGTCTAGAAGTTTAGTTAAATTGAAATATCTTTGCCAGCTTTGTCCAGAGTTGTGTGGACTCTTCGTTAATATTTTCCTCAGTTCTTTAATGTAATTCACCCTCATTTCTTCAAATGCAGCTTGGCATTTAAGTCCATCCTTAGGTACTGCATTAAAAAGACAAGAGAGCAAATACTAAGCAAATGATTGTTGCCATAAGAGAAAACGAGCACCTTCAGTAATGAACAATTTTGTTGTAAGACACTGCTGAATGTTGAACAAAGGTTCAAGTACATTTTCAACATGATATTAATTTTAAGAGTTTAGTTCAATCATCACCAAGACACTCTGAACATTGATTTAACTTTGCTATTTGGCACAGGAAACCTGAACCTAACTCTGCAGACACGATATTACAGTACGGTAAGTTGATTTAACACTTTCAGTGACACCTTCCACCTGGTGCTCTATTTTGCATAAATAAATGGGATCGCAGTGGGCAGAAATAAAACTACAATTTTAATGTTCCAATGAGATTTGTATGTCTTTTTAGGCATATCGTAAATGGCCTTTAATTTATGGACGGGAAAATCTTTTAGGAACACAGAATCTCTTTTTGTGAAAGGTCAATTTACAGAAATTAATTGGAGGGCTATTGTAGAATTCACATGATTCACATACAGTAAAATATTGTGATTAACATCAGTGGTAAGACCCAGAAGCACAGAGGTAGCACCCTTTTCCTTAAAACTATTGCATCAAAAAATCCCCCAAATCGTGTAATTTGTTAATCGGCTTCTCCATTTGTTTGTATTGTATATTTCGGAGGACATGTTAAAACTCACGTTGGTAAAATCGCACAATAAAAAGTGTGAGTTTAGAATAGAATAACGTTTGCTACGTCTGCATTAAATAAGCCTTAAAAAAAAAAAAACACACACACACTAGTAGAAAATCCCATTCATTCTAACATAATGAGAAGGGGAATCCACACAAAGGCTATCGCATTTTCTGATGAATAGTAGCCAAGAAAACAAGATGTGTGTCCCTGTGTTACTCCAATCTTCAGCTCTAGCAATTCCTTTGCTGTTGTGCTCAAGTGCTATTACTTTATTTTTACTGCGGTATTTGACAATTATTGCACCAACATTGAGGCTAGATTAAAAATAAAATAGATAGAAACTCTACAAATAAACTGAACTCATATGAAACACCAAATTCTGGAGACCTGCCCAGAATCTCTGGTTGGACTTAAATACAGCAGTACTTTCTACCTGGATATCTTCCAAATTCCATGACTTGGTAAGTATATAAAAAATCAGCAACTGACTAAAACAACTAATGATATATTATATGGCTGCACCAGCGTTTAAATTAATTTCTCGGTCTATGTTAGGGTCGGACCTGGAGGTTTACAATAGAAATCGCAAATATTTAATAATCCTACCCAAAATGCACAAATACAGTACACCTTTCAATGAAAATGCTACAGTTCTGCAGAGATACTTAGGGAAGATATGTTTATACAAATCTATCTGTGGATAGCTACAGTCTGTAGATTTATGAACAACAAAAAACATTCTCCCTCATCCTACATCTGCAGACAAAATGTAGCGATTCATTGACTGATGAAACACAGATTAATTCACCCATATCCTCAAACATGGATACTGCATTTACAGGGGTGACCTTCCCGAAGACCAAGCAGCATGTGTGCCTTTAACAGTTCAAATGCGTTCTAATTCAGGCATACCAAATAGCTTGTACATGTTGCATTTTTCATCCTGGTCACATGCCTCATTGTGAAATCATTCAATAGCTTTCTGTGTTGAAGAAATATTGATGTAAAAAAACCTTTTCTCTAAGGCCTAAGAAAATATGGCCACTATTCTGATTTCCTTCAAACTGTTTACTGATTACTACTAGTACAATCTTTTAAATTAGGTGTGAGACAAAATCCAGAAAAAATGCAGAATGTATTATAGAAACCTGTGGCCTCCATTACCCAGCTTCTCACCATCCGGCTTTCAAGTAGAACTTTTCCAGACTAATAAAGTTAAAGTCAAATATGCAACAATACGTCTACATTCTGCATGGTTCCAAGGACTTCCATTGTGTTACGTTGAACGGGGGAGCATTGATGGTTAACTGAGAGAAACCGTATAAAATGTCATGACAAAGTGCATATTATTGTATACACTATTAATGGAAGTCATAGACGTTTGGTCCTGCTCCTGGAATGCTGAGAGGTTCAAGAGTACTGTAGGTCAATAAATGCCTATTATGTAAGTGCCACAAAAGGGTTGGCGTCCTCTTTAATTATACTCTACCGAGATGCTACGTTACCGAGACACAGCCTCACATTAATTATACACTATTATTGTTCATTTATTTCATTAGGTTGCATGTTTCTGATCCAGAAGAAGAAAGAAAAAAAACATAATTTCAATTTTCTAAGCTACAGTAAAAAGTAGCTGTAATTTCAATTAAGGTCATACTAACAAAGGCAGCAGTGCTTATAGTATTTAAGTGAATAAACACACACATAAATATATATATTAATATATATATAAAAAATAGTATTTGTGCATTCAAAGAGGTGTAGTTCCAAAGCTGTAATAAGAGGAATGTTACACTCATTTAAGGTTCAAGGCTTTCTGACAGGTTTATTGTGGCCTGAAGAGCGATAATAGCATAACTATGAGACAATAATAATGCATTGTGGGATAGTTACATTACCTGTGCTTAGCAGCAACAACACTTTCATTATTGTGTACTCTTCAAAGGTGAGCTGCAAACGGTTAAACTCCAGGCTAATCTGCTGCATTCCTTGGCACAGTTCATACATGGCAGAGTGGCGCATCCGATCTCTAGGAGGCCAGAGAGAAAGAAAACGTGTTCAATCACAAACTCAACATTAAAAAAGAAATAATGATATCTCCCTAATACACGATAACAGCATAGAAAGAAAGGCCTACACATTTGATGTTGTACATTTGTGGCACTGTTGCGTTTGAGATCTACTTATCCATGCTCCTGAAAATGTTAGGTTATTACATTTGTGAATTCACCCTTAATAACTTCCCACAATTACCTGACCTACACATGCAGGGTGGCTACAAGGGAAGCAGAGTACAGTAGTTTTATATTTTTTGTTAGCCAAACCTTGTTAGAGTTCCCTTAACTAAACATCTATACTGATATGATAATAGCGTTTGGCTTACAGTATATTTATTATGTCGAGCCTGGCACCCAACATACATATTTTTGATACGCTGTGTATTTACAGGTTTGTTTGTTAACGACGCTTTTTATGTTTTTCTTTATAGCCTTTGTCGACAAATAATTAAAATCAGATATGCTTCTGTTGATAAGCGAGGTTCTATTGAACCAAACTCAATTTGTGAAGGATTAGCAAAACACTTCAGCATTACATAGAATCCCAATCAAGAAATAGAGCACGGACTCCTGTATTGGATTACAAATGTTTCAAGCAATCACATAGGGGGTGCTTAGCTGCAGAAGTGTATGTATGTATGTCTTTATTTATATAGCGCCATTTATATAGCGCTTCACAGAAGTAATACAAGTGACAATCATATAAATAACAAATAATACAAATAACAGATCATGGGAATAAGTGCGTCAGACATAAAACTAACATTTAGGAAGAGGAGTCCCTGCTCCGAAGAGCTTACAATCTAACTTGTAGGTAGGAAGAACGTACAGAGACAGTAGGAGGGCATTCTGGTAAGTGCGTCTGCAGGGGGCCAAGCTTTATGTATCACGTGTCTAGTATTATCCACGTTGCTACTCATATGCTTCTTTAAGCAAGTGTGTCTAAAGGTGGATAGAGAGGGTGCTAGTCAGGTATTGAGGGGAAGGGCATTCCAGAGGTGTGGGGTAGTCATTGAGAAAGTGTTCTGATAAGCTCAATAGTACATGTATATTTAATACTGTACATTGATTTGTTTACCTTGCGGTTTGCTTCTGTCATTCCATTATTATAAAGAAACTCAAGCATAAAATGTAATTTGCCCAATGTTTAAAAAAAATTAAAAAAAATGACTTGCCTGGTTTCTAAAGTAAGATATGAAGTATATTTGCTGAGCTGAAAGCCCCAACAAACATTACCACAAACCACATGAGAATTTTATTTAAATAAAACATCTTAATGTTTGGTCAGAATGTAACTTCACTATTTTATACTAGTTTCCGCTCAGCATTTTCTTCAACTTGGACCACACCAGACAGACATTGTACAGCCCCATAAAACAGCCTGGGTTTGTTTGTGTTTACCTTGCTTTACATCTGCAGCTTGTAAATGTAATTTTCTCTAGCTTATTTCCTGGAATAAATTGCAGATGCTTTTTCATGTGTTGGATCACGGTATTAAAAAAGGAATGGCTTGATTCCTTTGGTTTGTATGTGGCTGAGCCATGTGAGATTTTATATACCAGGTGTACATTATGATACATACAAATGCCTTTGACAGAATGGTGAACTGCCAAAGGAGTGTGCTTCATTACTGGAATAGGTGAGTCACTGCAGTGCCATGTGATTTAAATCCATCCATGTGACAAAGTATGAGTAGCCGCATTAATCTGTGATCACTAGTTAGTTCATACACACAACAACTGTTAATAGCAGATGGGACCCGCTTTCAAGATAAGGTTGTCCTTTACTAATCCTAATCTAGAGGAGTGTATGTTTGCTTTCAATAATACTGTATGTGAATGTTACAAATATTTAAGTGAAAACAATGGCTTGCTGATTAATGCAGCAATTTATCCTATGCAGTGATACTACGCATGATGCCTTGCAATCCTTCAGTGCAGTAAAAGCTGGAAATGCATTGAAGCTGCACGATCCTGAATCTGATTTAAGTTCTGTGACAATAAAAGGAATATTACAAAAATGCTGAACCTGGAAGAAGCCGCTGGTATGTGACATGAGGGTGTGAAATGCGCGGCAGTGGTGGTGTCGTTTGGCAGGGCCCCAAGATCAATATCCCTATGGCCTGTTTAGATTCGAAACCCAAAACTGGCAACACTTTGCATTCACTGTTTTGCAAAATGGCTGTGGGACCAGGGATGATGAATAATATATCATAACTAGTGCATGGGCACCTTTGCCGATAAATACGACTGATATGAAATTGATATGGAGACCGTTTAATATGCTTCCCTGATGCTAACCAGAGTATGTAAATTATGATGGTGACTAACATCAATAACCATTTAATATACTATTAGGTTGTTGTGGCAACACCTATTGTGCCTTTAGCCTTCACATGACTTTACACAAGCAGCGTCCCAGTTGATCGGGTTGTTGCTGACCTACATAGGAACCGGTGATTCTAGCCTGGAACCAGTCTGCAAATCTGCATATTCTGCTCTCAAATAAGATACATCAGCAAATCAGTGGAGTGCAAGTGTGTGACTAGAAGAGGCACTCCTCCCTTTAATGGAACGGCAAGAGGAGGGGCAAATAAAGGACACTCTAGTTGTCTACACAGTCAATATTTGAACTTTATGAGTGTGTTACTCCATAATGTGACAGCGGGACTTCATGTGAATATTCACCATTTGCTTCGTTCATGAGTCATAACTATTCTTGCAAACATTTTCTCTTTTGATCCAGTGTTTCTGGGGATTACTTGGGGATCTTTTACAAACTATTTTGAATGCTAGTATTATCTATTTGTGGGGTTCATATTCATATTTTTCTTAGGGGTGTCCTGCCTTTTTTAATGTTTTTGTATACCCTTGTATTTCCATTGTGGTGTGTATTTTGGTATAGGGTTATTCATACATTTTTTTCTATAAACATATCTTTTTAGACCATTATTTATCATTAAACAATTGCCAATTCAATATTCTCTCTTTGTAATACATCTTTTTGTGGATTCCTAATTGGGTGGGGATGAGGTAGTGCTCCCCTGGATATCCTTCTGTTCTTTCTGAGTTTTGTACTTACTATTTAGGATCTAGAGCACCCCCTATATTTATGCTTTCCTCAAAGTTTATTCATTTTAGTACCTTGAGCATAACTATTTTTATTTAATTTTTTTTTTAAATAAAAGGAACATTGCAGTATCTATTATGACATCACTAGGACAATACAATGTCCTAGTTGTATCAGAACCTGAACAATACAATTCACAATAATGTTAGTTTACATTTTTATTTTAAATAATATGCCCTTAATGGCAAGAATTTCTTTATTTTAATGTTTGTATTCTAACACCCTTGTGTAGACTGAATAATACATGTACAGTAGTTTTAACGCACAATCACATTGCACACTTTCATGGCTCTAACTCTTTAGGTGTTACCATCTTTACAGAATAAACAAACATACACATACAATATAATTATTCAAAATTACAACAAAAAAACAGATAACGACAATTTGAATGCACTTACATTGCACATTTTTGTGTAAGCACAGACCCTACTTGAGTTAAAGATTTGATTACGTATTTGTTAGCCCACAGAGATCCTATAGACACCTAACCCAAACAGCTGAATTACTTTAATATAACTTCTCGTTTCTCTATTCATAGTGTAACCCCTCCTATCTGATTCATTTGGTGGGCTTTATCCTAGATTTTTCTAAAGGAGACATGGAACGTAGCAGCATGTCGGCCTGTGACTTTACTGAAGCCCCACTCAGAACATGGCAGGTTACTGAGAATCCTGAACTAGCCAAAACTGGGATCCATTACATCTTATTCTGATTAATACCGGTAGTTGATTTTTTTTTTTTCAAATTAAAAAGATCTGCGGAAGTAAACGTTAGTTTTGAGAAGAGATGACTCGTTGACAGTCTCCTCTATAAAAATGTATAAAAATACGATTGGGAGGATTGCAACTTCAAATTTATAAGTTAGTAAGAACGCTGTTCTCCCTGTGATAAATCGGCGATCCAATGGCTGTTTATAGCACTGCTTGTAAAACCGAACTCTGAAACCGTCTACTGTATGATTACAGACATGTTATTCACACACCTTTATAAGATTGTATCTGACAAGACCGCTTTTGGCTATTTTGTGCTTTCTTGGTCTGTTGCGATACCTGCAGTGATGAGCAAACCCCTTCCCTTCTGAGAGCTGTATACTCCTGAAGAGGATTGGTGATCCACAGATTGCATCTCTGGAGAATGTAACTTTTGTGCACTCATCTACTGGACACCTATTTCGCTGGTTTATGTATTTATTTTGAGTACTCTCTATTTATTTCTGTTAGTATATTTGTTATATTTTTTTTTTATCTGGAGAACGCTTTAGTGAACACCCCCCACCCCCACTATTATACATATGGATATATTTATATAGATGGCAATTATTGAATATGACGGGATCTTGCAATTTATAGTGCTACAAACCCCCTTATTTTCAAGCAAATTATCATAGCTAATATCACAGTTTAATGAATAGGTTCCGATGTTTCCGACAATTTATATCAAAAGGCGACTGTCAGTCATTTATGTACTCATATATATGTAATGACTGACAGTTGTTTTCTTTAAATATACACACACACACTTATTTAGCACAGGCTTAAACTATAGTGGACTAATATGGAGAAACTACTGCACACCAAATATATGAAATAATGTAAGATACAAATACCGGTGCTCCTGGTTCAGGATTCTCTGTGATAATCCAATATTCAATGAAAGGTGTAAAGATCAGGGCTCCACGGATTTTAAATACACTATTTATTGCCAACAAAATGACTTGACGTTTCGGCCACACATGGCCTTTCTCAAAAGCAGAATGCCAATGCGTGTGTGGCCGAAACGTCAAGTCATTTTGTTGGCAATAAATAGTGTATTTAAAATCCGTGGAGCCCTGTTCTTTACACCTTTCATTATACTATAGTTTCCCGCCACTACTGTATATCTAGTTAAAAAGAACAGAAACATCAGTGTTCCACTATAGTAGACGTCTGTGCTAAATAATTAGGTTGTTAATAGGTTCCGATATCTTCAACAACTCTTGTCCATAGGATATCTATCTATATATATATATAGATATATAGTATATACACATACATACAGTACATATACATCGCACATTATTTAAGTTATTGTGGGTAAAAAAAAGTGACAGAAAACCCTCCACCGCAAAGCATATAGCAAATGAAAATATTACTGCATGCTCATTTGTATATCTTAGATAGGTCTGCAACCCCACCTTTCACCATTATCACCCAGCACACAGTGGATTTGAAGCAAAAGGTGGCACTGTGTGCTCATTTGCATGTCATTTCCCAGAATCCCTTGCTGCGGTGGAAGCACTGTATGCTGGGTGATAATGGTGAAAGGCAGGGTTGCAGACCTGTCTAAGACATGCAAATGAGCCTCGATCTGTGGACTTCTGTTGCAGACAAGCCGGATGGTGGTGATATTATCACACATTGCTCGAAATGTTTTTTATCTTGAGAGCACGACATCAGGGTAGTTATAACACTTTTATGAACAATAGAAAAAGTGTAAACACAACTCTTAAACCATCACAGCGAACCTCGCTGGGTGAGGATCACCACAGTACCAATGTTACCCTTACAGTACAGCCCCAGCGCTGCGCAATCCTAGGTATTGGAGTCTTATTTTACCCCTGACAGCCCTGTGTCATAGAGAATCCTGGTATATGTGCTAGCACGTAACGGTGGAGCCCATGGTGGTTAGTGTGGTACCGTGGCAGGCCTGTGTTTCACAAAGGCTTCAGTACCCCTTTTACTTGTCTTGGTGATGAAGATCCTCTTTGTGTTTCCTTAGGCTGGAGGCGGATGATCCCCTGATACTTTGCTCAAAGAGCCTGTCTGCAGACGACAGAGACTATTATCTGCAGGATTCCTCTTCTCGCTCTATGTGGGGCTCATGCAGATCCCTTTGTACAGGAGGGATCTGCACACAACCTCACTCCTTTAGCTCTCAGCAGAACTCCCCAGCCCCCCTCCCTCTTCAACTGTCACCAACTGTCATTCCACTGGCTAAGCACAGTCACATGGTCCAGTGGAATGTAATTCTTAAAGGGGCCAACCCCGGATTGGTCCTGACACTGCCTGCACTGTTACCAGGGCTTGCATTTCAGGGAGGGCAGACTAGTAGCCAAAACAGACATGGCTACAAGTAATTGAAAAGGAAAAACGTATACCTTAAAAAATAAAATTAAAAAAAATGCAGCATAAAAATAGCTTCTTAAAATGTGCTATCTACATGAAAAGCATTGGTGCTACGTTATTGTAGAATTCCACAAACTGATCAAAACATTACATACCTAAACAATTGCTGAACAGATGTGAACATACAGTATGATGCTCATGCTAAATAAATCTGATTTAAACATGCAGCTTGCTACGTCAATTTATCCTGCTTACCGTTACTATAGAAATCAGAATACCAAAAAGAATTACAGGCTTTGGACCTAATAGGTCATTAAGAGGTAGCTATATTCTTACAGAACATTATGCAACGCTAATCCTAAAATTCTTAGGCTACAAGCAAATTACCTTATGAAAAGGTAAATGGTGAAAATCACATTCACTTTTGTTGTATCTCAATATTGTATATATTGCCATCCACAGCTTGTCCAGTCCTCCACAGATCTTGTTCATTTCTTGCAGAAAATCTGCTTTTCTTCATTCACAGTAGACTTCACTTAATATTGACATTTACTGCATTGCACTCTCTGCACCCATGGGTGCCAGAATGTAACCGACATCGAAATGGTGCAATTTGCAGCAGTCAAAATGAATGACCAAGGAAGCCCTAGAGCAGGGGAGGCCAACTCCAGTCCTCACTGACCACTACCAGGTCAGGTTTTAAGCATATCCCTGCTTCCGCACAGGTGGCTCAGTCATTGACTGAGCCACTGATTGAAGCCACTTGTGCTGAAGTAGGGATAGACTTAAAACCTGACCTGGTAGTGGTCCTTGATAACTGGAGTTGGCCTCCCCCTGCTCTAGAGAATGTGTTTGTACTTTATCATCGGTGTCCTAAATCTAGAGCAACAACTGCACATTTTAATAGGACCTTTTCCCTTTCTTCTCGAAATTTTTCTTCCAGCTATCCTCTTCATCATTTCCCTCAAATCCTTGGGTTTTTTTTTGTAAACCTTTCATATGCAATTCTCAAACTTCCCAGCTTTCTCTTGAAACTATTATTATTATATACTGTACTCAGTCCAATTAGACTTCATAAATCCTTACCCCATTCACCCTTTCCTTCCCCTTTATTTCCATCACCGTTTTTACCATTCCGGCTTTCCCCAAGTACTTGCCATCATTACCCTTCACCTTCCTTCCCTTTACCTCTTGTCCTTTTCCATTCATCATTTCCTCCTACTTCTCTCCATCACGCTTTCCCATTTGCTTCCTTCTCTCTGCAAACCTTACATCTCCCCCACCTACAACTACGTTCCCTTTCCCCATTTATACGCAATCCTTCCTCCCCTCCCTCTTCTCTTAACCTGAGTGTTCCAGCTTCTCACACCCCCTTTTCATGTTCCCTTACCAATAGAACGTATCCCCAGCTAGACCAAGTTAAGAATGTAAGCTTGAGTGAGAAGTATAAGCAAGTGCAACTTCAGTGCCCTGGTGGTTCTAATGCCTAATGCAATTCTTGTTGCATGGATTACAATTGTTGTCATTTTGATCATGGGGTAGCACCCCACTAGAAGGTAACTTACCACTAGGGTATTGGTCCTCAGTCTCAATAATTCTATTTGAGAACCAGCCCCCAGGGGTTGACCTAAACAGATAAATGGCTGCCTACAGGCGAAACTAGCTTCTTTACTGGCAAAGCCAGTATTTGAATCTCTCATCATACAGTACCTGTAATATGTTTAGTATGTGTAGAATGGGTGCCATCTAGGTTAAAAGAATTTCAATGGATTTCCTGGAGAACCAAGTCTGTTCTCGGTTTTGTTTGTATAACTTTGTACATACAGTAGATTGGATCTTTAAGCATATATATATATATCAATCTGTGTTTAGAAATCAAATAACAGTCATGCACTCACGTGGAATACCTAATTTCTTTGGGAGAAAATGGAAGCCAGAATTAATAATGTTAAAATAACTAGCAAACAAAGGTAGATATTCCCTACCTGTGACATAACACAACCCAAATTAACAATCATTGTAAAGGAAATGTAATGCCTATAGCATACACAAACCCTGTATTGAATACATTTATGAACTGATTTATTTTGTAACTGATGCCTTATACACTAGGAAATGTATTTTAAAATAACATATTAGTACTTAATAGGACTAGAGTTTGTATATATGATGATCTAGTATAATAGTATAGCAATACTGATACAAGGGTATTCTATTTCAGAAACGGTTAGAGAGACGTGTAGGGGGGGGGGGAGAATTCTATTTTTCTCTTCTGGAAGGTACAGTTTATTCAAGTTCAGCACTCTAATCATTACACCATGTTATATTTCCATTCATTCTTCACCCAATTACTCAATCCAGTACAGGCAATTGCTCTGAATATTGGGAAGTTAATTCAGGAAAATGCAAACCACATAAAACCACGCAAGCCCACAGTCAAAACCTTAACTTTACATGTATTCACGTCTATGATGAATAAGCCATGTGTGAACTACTGTAGGCAATAACTTAATTATTTACAGGAAGTCCCAGCTCAACCTAATGCTCTTTAAGGGCTATTTATAAAAGTATCCCACAGCTGCAAAACAAGCTACAAAACATGGTGTAAACATGATAACAAATTCACTACAGAAAACATGCCATTCAAAACAATTAGCAGCAGTATTGCCCCAGTTGTGCAGCTGGGAGACTTGGATAAATACCCACAAATATGTGTTTCATTCATTATATACAGTGGCGAGTAAAAGTTTGTAAACCGCAGTGATAATGACGGACATTCCATTGTTTTCCAATATGATAACCTTCATGAATCAAAACAAAGTATTTTCTTAAATATCCAATAGGGTTTATAATAACCAATTCCACGTCTTTTGAAACAAAATGATGTATGAATTAGACAAACAATGAGTAATTAAGCCTGCGGCCACACTGCCGCTGAGCGCGCTTGCCGCTTTCACTTTAATTAAATGCTATATGTATGGCCACGCTCACGCGCTTGTGCACGTACGCTCTCCAAAGCTCAGCGCTTGGAGAGACAGGGAAATAGGATTTACAAGCTCTGAGCAGGGTCACGTGACCCTTCAATATAACCAATGGAGAGAGGCAGAAACAAATGGGGAGAGACAGACAGAATGGGGAGAGAGAGACAGGCACAGAATGGGGGGAGAGAGAGACAGGCACAGAATGGGGAGAGAGAGACAGGCACAGAATGGGGAGAGAGAGACAGGCACAGAATGGGGAGGGGGAGAGAGAGACAGGCACAGAATGGGGAGAGAGAGACAGGCACAGAATGGGGAGAGAGGGGCAGGCACAGAATGGGGAGAGAGGGGCAGGCACAGAATGGGGAGAGAGGGGCAGGCACAGAATGGGGAGAGAGAGACAGGCACAGAATGGGGAGAGAGAGTTTCGGATGAGCAGAGAGATTGGAAGGAAGGGGGAGAGGGGGAAAGGGGAGGGAGAGAGGGGGAAATGGGAGGGAGAGGGGGGAAAGGGGAGGTAGAGGGGAGAAAGGGGAGGTAGAGGGGAGAAAGTGGAGGAAGAGGTGGGAAGGGGAGAGGGAAAGAGGTGGGAAGGTGGGGAGAGAGGTGGGAAGGTGGGGAGAGAGGTGGGAAGGTGGGGAGAGAGGTGGGAAGGGGGGAGGGAGAGAATGGAGGGAAAGCGGTAGGGAGAGAATGGAGGTAAGGGGGGAGGGAGAGAATGCAGGAATGGGGGGAAGGAGAGAATAGAAGGAGGGGGGAGTGAGAGAATGGAGGGACACACACAGATAAAAAGACACACACACACACACAGACAGAGACACACACATACAGCCCAGATCCAGCCAATGACATGCTCCCTCCCTTAAACACCACGCTCCTCGCTCTCGAATTTGTGAAGGACAGCCGAACGCTCATGCATGGAGAGGTGATGACGTCACCACTCTTAAGCATGAGCGCGCTCAGTGGCAGCGGGGCCGCAGCCTAAGGGTCAGGGTATATGAAAAAGTAAATGAAACCCTGGTTTTATCAGCTAAATTAAAGGGGATAATTAGAATCGGGTGTTTAAATAATTAGGTAGATCTTCAGGTGTGAGTTTGGGAGGCCCCACCCTATATAAAGATGGTCTTCACCATATAGGTGTGTGTAAACACGTCATGCCACGATCAAAACAAATCTCTGTGGACCTCAGAAAAGCAGTTATTGATGCTCATCAGTCTAGAAAAGGGTTACAAACCATGTGTAAGGATTTGGGGCTCCAAGACCACAGTCACTCTACCCAGGGGCGGTCGTTCTACCATAATCTCTCCAAGAACACACCGGAAAATTATCCAGGTAGTCACAAAGAACCCCAGAGTAACATCCAAGGATCTGCAGGCCACTCTGGCCTTGGCTAATGTGAGTGTTCTCAACTGTCAGAAAAAGACTGAACAAGAATAGTATTCATGGAAGGATAAAAACAACATTGCTGCGATCGGAAGTGCACTAAAGAGCACATAGATGATCCACAAGACTTCTGGAACAATGTTCTCTGGATATAGGAGTTAAAAGTAGAACTTTAGGGCCTCAATGAGAAATGTTATGTTTGTTCGAACAGACAAACCTCATCCCAAACGTTGAGACGTAAATTATAAGGAATTATCTATCTAACTATACATCAACTGGATAGCCTTCATCTAAACCTGCATAAAGCATATTCTGTTTATTACTTTTTCGAACACTCTGCATTTCTTAAAATTCCCTTTCTCCAAAAAAATTATTTCTTTCCATTTTAATTTTCAAGTGGGGATTTGCGATTCAAATACATTGCATAACCAAATACCATATGTTGGTGAGCGTTTTCTATAACAAATATTTTGGTAAACGTTAGTTGTCCCACATACCCACAATTTATAATCCATTGCACGACCTTCGACCACTGAACTGGTTTAGGGTCTCTGCATGACAATATGTCCTGCCACATGTAGATGAGATTAGGGAGTGGGAGTAGGAACACAAAGTCCAGTCCAGATCCACAAAAGGGTGCTAAACAGGTGCTACAGCTCAGCACCCTTTTGTGGATCTGGATCAGAGCGAGATTAGACTCCATCACCATAACACTGATCTACTGATACCACATGCGGTGATAACTGGGCCAAAGACACACCATTTTTGTCATGAAAAATATAGCCAAATAAGTTTTATTAGTAGCAACCTTTTTGCATATGTAGCCCCATTTCACCGTGACTAAAGGAATTACATGTGCGGAGTACCTGTTTAACGTACAGGAGGCCTAATCCTCTGCTACTAGGAGCCTGGGGTGATCTCGTTCTAACTGGATATAGCGCCTCCACCTGGGAGGGATCCTAGCGCTGCAGGATAACCCCTCACAGGAACCAACAGTCAGTGAATAATGCTACATACTCGGGTATAACTAACTTATATTTACTGACACATCTATTTATATAAAACTGAAAAATTGTTTGTCTGTGGCTTTGTGCGGTTTCTGATTGGTTGGTGGCCGGCCACACCTCTCGCTGGCGCGCTCTCCCATTGGCTGAGGGGCGGGGTGACGTCACAAACAGCCATCTGTCCTCTCTCTGCTGCTATCCGTCCTCTCCCCACCCCCACCCATCCACACCCGCCGCCATCCGTCCCCGCCATCCATCCCCTCCCCTCCGCCATCCGTCCTCTCCCCACCCCGCTGCCATCCGTCCCCACCCCGCCGCCATCCATCCCCTTTCTGCTGCTATCCGTCCACACCCGCCGCCATCCGTCCCTCCCCACCGCCATCCGTCCTCTCCCCACCCCGCCGCCATCCGTCCTCTCCCCACCCCGCCACCATCCGTCCCCTCAGCCATCCGCCACGCCATCTATCCCTACCCTGCCATTCACCACGCCATCCGTCCCCACCCGGCCGCCATCTGTCCCCACCCAGTCGCCATCCGCCACACCATCCGTCCCCACCTGGCCGCCATCCGCCCCGCCATCTGTACCCACCCTGCCATCCACCCCTGCTCCCGACTGGCGCACGGTCCTTAGCGCACCAAATGTATCTCTCCTTCTCTGTAAATACCAGAGCCATATTGGCTATAACTGCCCATGTGGCGAGCAGCCCCATGGGCTGCTGGGACATGTATTCCCATGCGGAGCCACCTGTAATGGCTGCCGCACTCTGCTTCACTGCGCACTGCGCATGCGCAACGTGTGCAACCAAGATGGCGGCGCCCTGCATATTAAGACTGCCGCGGAGCTCCAGCAACCCGATCGCCAGATAGCCCTCCCCCACATGGCACAGAGGTGAGTGGGGAGCTGGACTACACATAAATAATTCTTATTGAGTATGGTGGGATCTTGCGATTTTTAGTCATACAAACCCTATTTTCTGGCAAATTTGCATTGCTAATCAAACAGTTTAATGAATAGGTTCTGATGTCTTCAAGAACTCTTCTCCAAAGGCTGCAACTGTCAGTGATATGACATGTACTGTATGTTACCCCAATACTAACACGGATTATAACATACACTGTAGAAGCAGTTATACATAAGTAATTCAGATTTTAGTGATGCTATGAAAGTGCTTGCTGGAGCTATAAATAGATTACAAGGAGTATAAATGATGATGGTTGATTTAACCACTGAAGTTTAAAGCTTAGTATGGATCTGGGGCAAATATACCACAACCAAGAACACCAATAGAACAGCTGGGAGCCAAACAATAAAAAACATGTTTGTAAGCCACAAATCAGTTTCATTTGTAAAACGGATTGCAGCTTAAAGCAAGCAGGACATCACTGTTCCAGTAACTGAATGAGATATAATATGCCCAAGATAGGTTGTCGGAAAACCAATTTTGGTTGGGAGAGACTTTCTTTTTTTTTTTTACATGTTAAATAATTGTACTAAGGAGCATCCCTCTCAGGGAAATGAAAAATGAACATGGTGAATAGGCAATAAAAATTCTATGCTGCTCAGATAAATTGAAAAAAAATAGCACAAAAGAAATCTTCCTTCAGCGAGATTACTATATACAGAAAAGAGCAAAAATTAACTTGAATATATTGGTTTAAAAAAAAAAAAAGATAACAGTTTTCCTCTCTATCTAAATGAAAAATAATACACTTAAAAATAAACATTTTTACTGTTATGTTGTGGGAAAGAATGATTATTTGACAGCAGTAAAATTATACCTAACTGCGGTTTACTTTAAGAAAATAAATGTTATATTTAAATTGGAGTTTTCCAAAAAACAAAATGGTCTCCTTGTTTTCTAATTAGGAAGGTTACCCAGGTCATATCTGGGATGACCAGCGTTGGATATTTCCCGCACACTCTTAAAGTGGATCATTATCAACAACACATCCCATATGCAAGCTAATTCTAATTAAAAAAAAGAATTAAATAATGTTAAAGAAATATTGTGTCCCTTTGAGTCACAACCATCACATCACGCTTCGATTGTAAGCTCTTTGGGACAGTGTCTCCTTTTGCATTATCTCGTCATTTACACTTATTCCCATTGTTTGTCAATTATTTACCTTGTCATTTTGTAAGGTCCTGCGTACATTGGCGTTATTGAAATACAATTATACATACATACAGTACATACAACTCTGCTGTAGATAATTCTAATAGAGGATATCTGTATGTTTCCCATACAAACACTTCAGGGGAAGGGGGGGGGGAAGGGGGAAGGGACATATTGAGTCTGTCATTTTGTCCAGCTATATAGCTCTGAGACTGAAATATGTGCTTACATGAGGTTTAAATTGCACAGGAGCTACAATGTTTCATCATCTGTGTGATACTATATGAGGTCAACTACAATGAATGTTTACACTATGAGTGATATTAACGCTCCAGCATATATGTTCATTTAACACGGATCTAGGCGTTTATTGAAGTGTGCACTAAAGTGTTCACACTATACTGCACTATCTGCTAGGTGGGAGGCCAAAGTTGATATACAGTAAGTGTTACATATTGATATCCATTTATGTACTTGGAAACAGGCATTGTACCCCCACAGTGCAACAATCACTGAGACTTTCTATGACAGTAGATCCTTTCATTTCTTTGTATAGGTTACCCATTAACCATTCAGTCTGGTGTTTAGCTACACTTATTTGGATGTGATTCTGCATCCAAACGTGATGGCTTTATAGTCCTATTTATACGCTCTATACCCCAGTCTATACCCACTCCATTTTAAATTCGCACTTTAAATTAGGCAAGCCTCAGAGGAGGCATAGGTTCACTTACCTGCAATTTTTTATTTTTGAGGTATCTCCTAATAAAGATTATTTTAAATAATTCATCAATTCATTACATGATTAGATTTCTCTGGAGTTATCAGTGTACATATCTGTTTAGAGTGCTTTCATTATAGGGGTTTCATGTTTCTATTGTTGTGTTTCCCATACAAAGCAATATTTGATTTTTAGGAGAAACAGGGACACTTGCTTAAGGATTTAACTTTGCCGCACCAATACTCATATAGTGTATATTTTTATATTCCTTTTGTTTTGTTTGCCAATTGTATTTTGTTCTGACAAAGAATCAGATACCATAACCTTACCTAAGAAATATAGTTGCTAATTGCACCCACTTAGTGGGACTGTCATATATTTGTGAGAAAGTGAGAAAGAAGAAAAGAGGCAGACACCCTAGCAGGTTCACCTTGCAAGCTCTCTATAAATAAAAGATGAAAGTGATGACTGCAGGAGAAAAGTACACTAGTTACCACTATTTCAGATACAGCCAGGTGCAGTTTTGCAGAGGATGTCATCAATTATCACAATTGTCAGTACTGCTCGTTTGCAGTACGGTGACCCTATTTGGGACTGTCCAGTCAATCATTTTTGTTAGGTTTAAACACGCTTCTTTTTTTTGTTTTGTTCACAATTCTCATGCTAAAAATCTATCATTCCATCCATCTATCTTCAACACGTGTCACCTGAGTAACATCAGCTACTAGATCACACTTTTGATACAGTTAACGACAAGACATTTGAGGAATTGCATTTCGTTTATACATATTTTTGTAAGTTTAGGGGACGGACAAAGACTTTTCTTATGAGGGATATTTTTGTAGGTAACATAGAAGACATTTAGATGGTACTTACTCATTAAATACCAGGTCTGGAGCAAAGAAGAGGAATTGGCTGTTCGTATGTTTGTATGATCTCCAGCTCAAGGCAAATGATGATAGGCACATCCACGAGTACTGGATCAAAGTAATTTGGTCCTCAAGAGGCAAGTTTCTAAATCCTGTGGAAAAATAAAGTGACGAATCACATGTAAAATATAACAGCAACAGTACTGCAAAGTCAAGCAACTTATAAACGTGTCTAAAACATATATACAGTATTCATTTCTGCAAACTGTAAAACGTATTTATTTTTATCAGCGAGGTTAGGTACACATGGCAAGGTGGTACTTTTAGATGGGTTTTAACACAAACTCTAACTACTCCACGTGGTACCAATAGTAATCCGCCCAGTCACGTGGAGGCTTTAAACCTCTAGGAAGTAAGGGAGGCACTTTGTACTGTACGTATCTCGGGAAGCAGAGGGTCCCCAGAGCTGAAATTAACGCGGTTCAACTCCCGAGACCCTCTGCTTCCTATACATCTTAAAAATAAGTGGCTGAGTTGAATCATTTTTTTTTTTTGGCTCGGTCTTACATAGTTACATAGTTACATAGTAGATGAGGTTGAAAAAAGACTTCCGTCCATCAAGTTCAACCTACAGTACAGTATGCTAAATTTAGACAACAGATTTTTTATCATATATCTATACTTCTTCAAAGCTGAAGGTTGTAGGGAAGTAGCACACTTAAATAGTAGAAATATTAATGGTAAGGAGGCAGACACAAGTCAATTTACATAGGAGAAAATCCTAATGTAACTCTCAAAACGGAAAGCAGACAAGTCTATTGGGACAGACAGGATATATCCAAGAATATTTAGAGAACTAATGGGTGTGCTGGCAACTCTGTTAACAGAACGATGCAACCAGTCTTTACCAAGTGTCGTTCGACATGACTGAGGAAGTGCCAACTTATCCCCCACTTAGTGGTAATAAGATACCGGCAGGTAACACAGGATAGTGAGCGTGATGTCCGTAGTGGGGAAATTAAAGGAATAATTGTGGATGAACGAGTTGATGAATATCTAAAGTCCAACAACTTAACGAGATCCCAGGGAGCATGAATTTGGGAGGAGTGGTTTAGTGAGTAACAACACTAACTGGCACTGAGTTTGAAGCAGGGGAACCTGGTTCAATTCCGCTGTCGCCTCCTTGTGACCTTGGGCAAGTCACTTTATCTCCCTGTGCCTCAGGCACCAAAAAATAGATTGTAAGCACCACGGGGCAGGGACCTGTGCCTGCAAAATGTCTCTGCAAAGCACTATGTAAAATTAGCAGCGCTATACAAGAATGTGCTATTATTATTTAATGGGGGCAGATCATGTCAAACAAACCTAATTGATTTTCTAAATGCCTGACTAAGGGAATAGATCAGGGTGGAGCAGTAGATGTATGGTAACTAATCTAGATTGTAGTAAGGCCTTTGACACTGTTCCACATAGGAGCCAGATAAACAAGTTACAATGCCTGGGATTTGATTCTAAAGTGGTTGAATAGATGAGACATGGGTTAAAGGTTAGGTTCGTTAACAGAGAGTTAAGGCCAATGGAGAGCATTCCGAGTAGGAGAAGGTGAGTTTATTAGTGATATTACAAATGGTCTGGAAGGGAAAATATGCCTGACCACAGAAAGATATGCAACAGGGTTGACACTCCAGGGGGACTTTAACAAAATGATTTAAGATTTATGTAGATTACACAAAAAGTCAAGAATGTGACAGATATAATTTTATGACAAAAAGTGCAAAATAATGTACTTGGTCAGAAAAAAATCTAAAACAAAAAGGAAGCCAGATTGTATAGGAAGAGGTATTAGCAGCAGAAAGAAGAAGGCAGCAATGCCATTTTATAGATCATTGGTAAGATCTCACCTAGGTCAGGGGTGCTAAACTCCAGTCCTCAAGCCCCCCAACAGATCAGGTTTTCAGGATATCCTTGCTTCAGCACAGGTGGCTCAATCAGTGGCTCAGTCCAAGAGCGAACCACTGATTGAGCTACCTGTGCTGAAGCTGGGATATCCTAAAAACCCAACCTCTTGGGGGGGTAGGGTGGGGGGCTTGAGGACTGGAGTTGAGCACCCCTGACCTAGAGCAGGGGAGCGCAAACTTTTGCTGCTGCACCCCCCTGCCATGCCTCCTCTGGTGCTCGCGCCGCCCCCTTACCTTGATGTGGTGTCAAATTACGCCATGGGGTCATGTGAAGACACGTGACCCGCAGCGTCATTTGACGCCGCGCTGCCATAAAGACGAGTCCTGACGCAGAGTCAAGGTAAGTTGATGTTGCAAAGGCATCACGTGATCCCCCAGCATTTAAATGCCTTGCGGAAGAGTGTGGGGCCTCCGTCGCACCCACTCCCCCCCCCCCGAAAAACCCACAGCCTTCACTTTGCGTACCCCTGACCTACATAGAGTACTGCATTCAGTTCTGAAGACCATATCCCCAGGAGGACGTACACAACTTGGACATTGTGCAAAGAAGGGATACACAAATGGTGCATGGTCTACATCATAAAATGTATTAGTCGAGACAAAGGGGCCTGTGTCCAGCTTGGAGGACAGTACTGGAGGTGGGGGATACATAACGGGTTTCTGCAAAGTACAGGAGGGAGGCATACTGCAGAGGAGTGCTAGAACAAGAGGTCGTGCGCTGAAGCTGGTGGGTGGCAGGCTCAAGGGAAATGTGAGGAAGTACTACTTCACTGGGAGGGTGGTGGATGGGCGGAACAGCCTCGCAACCAAGGTGGTAGAGGCTAATACAGTGGGGGAATAAAAAAAATACTTCGCATGTTCATAAATCTGAAAAAAGGCAAAATTTTCAATAGGGTCTGAGGAATTATAGGAGAGAAGAAAATGGGCAGACTGGGTTGGCGAGGGGGTTCGTATCTTCTATTCAATGTTATGTTTCTATGTTACGGATTATTCGTAAATCAGCTGCCGAGAACCTGACTGAGTAATTTAACTTCAAAATGTCCTTTCTAAAGTTACTAAATAACTATTATGCAAAACGGCATAAGAGCTGTCACTCTTTATTACACAATAAGGGCAAGGCATGTAATTGGAAGCCTGTATATGTTGCATGTGGGAATAGCAATGCCAGTTCAGGCTTTCCGTCTCTGCCCTGCTGCAGTAGGGCGATTATTTGATCAAAGCCGATTGCAGACTGTAATATCCATCACAATTATATGCAGGAAGAGCCAAAAATATTTTTCACAAGATGTGATTACGGGTGTTTCCAATTAAACAAAGTTGCATTTACTATATATGTTTGGCTCTAAGAATTATGCTAGAACCGCTTTAAAACTTGACAAAGCAGTGGCAAGGTTATTCATCTCTGAATTAGCCAGAAGGCACGCAAAGCCTCAGCCACATTCAGTTAACCTTAAGCATCTTAGGCAAAACCAAACCATCTTAGCAGGCAAAACAAGAGCCGATTATACAGCCCTCCACCACCAATACAGATGTAGCACGCCTTATTGTTTTCTGTCCCTGGGGCAAGTCGTGGGACTGTGACTGTCCGCAGATTACCGCTGCGGGGGATCTGATCCGGAAGGACGGAACACCCACAGCCTCTGCAGCACGATCCCAGGAGACAGTAAGTCTCGCTACATCGCTATGTTAAAGTTGAAATCAATAGAGGTAGACGAGAGCTCATACAATGTCTACCCAGCTCTACCATAATAAATCTGATTACACAGGCATATTACTAAAACGATACATCTTTCCCTGCGAGACAGGGTGGATTTATCTACCGTTGAGGTCTCCCACCCCAAGTCTTAATGTCTCCGAGGACTGTGACAACGGTGCAAGAGACCTGACTTGGAGGAGATTTAATGGTGTTCACTTTTGAATATCCAGTGCTAGGTCTATGATTGATACAGTAGAGTTGGGAACTGGGAAGGAGGTAAGTGGGAATGGGATAAGGTTTTAAATTGGGGTGTAGGCTTGGATGCATTTATATGATATTGAAATCATGGTATGACCAAGCAACTTTGAAAATGGGATCTTGGGGAGGAGTCTGTCTGCTCAGGGATTCTGTGGAGAGATACATTGGTTTTAGCTAGTACTGTGTATGTACGGGCGGTACCCACATGTCTCTAGCTGCACGGCATGGAATTGGTTGGCCTCTTAGTGGTGATATGATGTACAATAGGGACAACCCCGCTAGGCGGGACAGCTACAACTTGCAATAACCTACTGGTGCCGGTAGGTAGTTATTTTATATTTAATACACTGATGAAATTAATAAAATAAAGACTACGTCATCCAAATACACGCCCATGAGTGTAAGGTTTGGGTGAGTTGACCAGGAAATCAGAAGGTTGTTGAAAAGTATAAAGATAAAGGGAAAATAATTGCCCTTCATACAACTGTGATTGCTTAATTGTTACTAAATGATTACCTTACATTTACAAATACAAATATTTAGAATGATAGCAGTGTTAACCGCCAAACTCCTGGCTGTAGCCTACAGTAGTAAGGGAAACTTTGATTAGTTCTTTAAATACATTATTTTAAACATTTCATACATACTGTAGATAACGCTGAAAACACAGATAGAGGGGGTATAGGCAAATAACTGCATCCATATCATTATGATGTCATTTAAAGGGACCTCTCATTTAGGTCCAAAGTGAACTAATAGCGGTGACAGTTAATTGGTTAAATCTTAACCTTTAATACCTTTAAAAATCAGACACGTGTAAGTATTTTAAATCATTTTCAGAGTGGATTTTGAGGGTGGAGGCTTATTCTCCATCTTGTTTCTTCCGCCCCCATGATAATGTATTGAAACGTATGTCTACCCTCTCCACGTCTATGTACAAACTAGGAAAGGTAAACATGTGCAGAAGGGCAAACACAAGGCTACAGTCATTTCCAAATGTCACTTTTCATTGTTTGCAAATATTTCCAAGGTCATTTCTTATTTGTTAAATATACAATATATGCTGCGCTGTTTCTTTGTCTCTCACTCCTTTCTGTCATCTCAAGGAAGTCATTAAGTCGTATGGTAGAAAACATCTCAACGCATATTAAACATTGGACTGAAACAAGAAGCCGAAAAGTCTGGGACACTTTGTAAACACGGGCCACACTGTGACGGTGTTATGCCGCCTGATTTTGTGCAATGTTATATGGATTGCTTTAAATGGCATCACACGTGTGAGTATCAGTTTGTCCATGCAATAGCAATAATACATCATACGCTGATAAACTATAGAGCTGTTCATTTGTACCTGGAATCACTTTTGCCCATTTCACCACTTGAATCATCTGCTTTCCAGCAAGTCGGTTTAGACTAGACAAGAGGTGTTCTGCTGTATCCGGCTGCGAGTTGTCATATCCCGCATACACTACATCAGGCTCAATGTTTTCAAGGACCACGCCTGCTGACAGACTAAGAGCCGGAGACACCGCAGATATAATGGGAACAATTGTTGTGTTTGCTGGGACAGAAGTCTCTTTTGATATCGAAGTGAATGCTGTTTCCTCCTTGGGGCTCTGTGGCTGTGGTTGATGCTGCTGATGTGGCTGGTGCTGCTGATGTTGCTGTGGCTGCTGCTCTTCATGAACGCCTTTTAATTTCCCCAACTTTTTGGACTTCCGAGCTGAAAATCAAGAAAAGAAAAGTAATTGAGAACACAAAGAGTCACAGAAGGTGCAAGTCAAGTTTTTCTGTAAACCGTGACAAACTGGTGCCAACATTTTTAACATGGCTACCCCCCCCTTAAACTGCATAATACATATCAGAGCTGAATTAATACATCACTTGTTTCATAAATAGATTCTAGCTCTTTGTAACAATAACATGCTATGAAGGGACACATTTTCTTCCTGCAGGCTTCATTCACACTAAAGTCTCTTCATAAAGAGCAGACTGGGTGACCTGCCTTTCCTCTCTCCATCTATATTACTCATCGGTTCATCTCCAATTTGTTATATTCAATCAAAACACAGAAAGAAAAGCTGTATCCAATTTCAGCAGAATTTCTCTACACATTTGGTACAGCACCTTTGTGGCGATCTCCTGTATTAGAGGACTTAATAGACAGTTACTAATATAGAAATCAATACCTCTTACACTGGGTGCAAAGAAAGAGGCCGTCTTATACTAGAACAGGGGTCTCCAAACCTATCCCCAGTGCGTGACTGAGCCACTGATTGAGCCACCTGTGCTGAAACAGGGATATCCATAAAAGCCGGCCTGTGTGCGGCTCTTGAGGACTGGTTTTGAGACGCCTGTACTAGGAGAACCTCTGGCTCACACGAAGTAAAAAAAACAAGGTGGACTGAGCCGCGCACATTGCTGCTCTATCAATTGGTGTGTAGGTTTTTAATTTATGTAAAAATATTTTACAAGGGAAAGTACTTTAAAAAGAACAATCCCGTTGAATTAGACATTGATAGTTCTTATTGGTTCGTGGGACTTGTGAGACTTGGTGGCCATTTTGATTTCCTTAAAGGCGAGGACCCCACTAAACAAATTCAAGTGAGGTTGGAGCTAGAAAGAGCTTCTGAGGACTCTGATTCAAATGCTGTAAAAATAACACTAGTTTAAAAAAAAAATCGGGTGGGCTAATATACTAGTAGGACAATCATTTATGAAAAAAACCTACATTTGAGGTGTTAAATAATAGACATTTTTCAAATGTTCAGTATGTACATTTGATTTGCTGGAAAACAATGCGGCTTCTTAAAGAAAACGCTCAAAATGAATACAGTAGTTTATCAGTAAATGTAAAAGAAATTCTAAATAAAGCTGCACTGCAAAAACAGATGAATATCAAAGTTATCATTAAATAAAGAATGTTAACATTTGAGAGATTTTTTGGAAAATAATGCAAAATGAGGCACAGTATCCACAATGTGACCAACATTAAAAAAAAAAAACACAGAGTAAAAAAATCTGGATAAACTTCAAGTAATAGCATACACCCATGAATAAAGCATTAAACCAGATGAACATCAGTACATGCTCATGTAACCCTACGGTACAACAACATGACACAGAGAAGCACTTTCAAGGTTTCAAGGTGACCCTGAAAACTTTCTTAGGTTTCATGAATCATGTAACTATAAATAAATAAATGTACTGTAGATGCAACCGTCCGTGTTTCCTGTTTCAACCTAACCCAAACATTACAGAGTCCATTACCAGGTTTAGGCTCAGCTATTAGAACTTGGAACTCAAGTGAACAAGAGTCTCTCTCTCCGGACATAATAATGTTTATCAGAATGAACTCTAGTGGCGATAGGCAAAATTGTATGCTCACACATTATTGATGGGGTTTTTAAAGTTGGGCAAACTGAACTTTTTTTTGGCAAATTCGCTAAAGTTCAATCATGCGCGAAAACAATTTTCATAGCGGCCCCAAACTTTGGCGAAAAGTTCACCCATCTCTATCCAGATGGAGTAGTACTTGTTGGTAAATATTGCCGTGCATGTTTTCGGTTATCCCTGCTTAGCATGTCATTTATTAAATATAGATAACGGCATTTTCTGTATAATATTGGTCTTGACGAGAATGTATACTCTATATGTAAAGGTATCTATAAAAGTCACACGTTTCATGATGTTTCATCTGTTCTAACAGACATCCATAAACATTAATATAAAAATGCACATTGAACATGATATTTCATGCAATATGCACATTGAGACTTATGGCAAATGTCCCGATCTGCTATCATTTACATAATCTACTGTGCTTTTAATATAGTTAATAAAAGAGGCATATTTCAATGCGGTGGGGAGGGGATGATTTATTATGATATTTTTGTGCAATACGGCAAACAGTGAACACGTCTGTATCTATCCAGACAAGTGTGCTGTAAACCACCTGCTGTTTTTATTTTCCTCTGGCTTTCCAAGTTCATTGAAAGTTACTGTATAGAGTTGTAAAAGCAAACTACATCCTGAGCCAGATGTAGCTGGATCCCTATATTAGGGGTGAAATAGCAGCCTGCCATCTGCCAATGGCAGGACAGTTCTTGCCACTTGCACTTTAAGATGACTTACCACCTCCCTCCCACCGATTTTCTGTTCCGAGAATAAACTGTAATAAGTAAATTAAATTGAAACAACAAACGAACGCAAATATCTGAAGCAGCAATCTTGCCTCGATACTGAGATTAAAGTCCCCATCCTGGGAAAACAATATGACCTCCACCAATGAGAAGCTGCAATGTCCTCAGTTGTGGTTTCCTATTAGCCGACGCTGGTGGCCATATTGTTTCCTACATGCTGAGCGCCAGGCAGAAAATAGCACACTTCAGAACCAAAGGCCTCCTTGCTTCCAAATAATTTTGGAGGTAAAACCGACATACCAGGGAGGCCACTTACAATTTGTAAAATATATTTCATGTAAAGAAAGAGGACAGGAAACACTATTTTGGGGAATCCCACTTTCTCAACCAATATCTACAGATGTAACCATTGTTATTGCGCCCCTCAATGCGATGCTCTGCGTCAAAACTAACACGGCATTTAATGAGAAATTTTCGGTGGCGCCATTGAAACGTATACTCATGTGCGTGCAATGATGTGGTGTCCGGTATTACTTAATGCCTTAACATGTTAACAGGTACAATACTGCTGGCTACATCTGTACTTAGGGCAGGCACGGTAACATTGCTCCGTTCTAACAACTTTACATGTTGTTTTCGATCCGTACAGGAAAAATAAAACACCAACACTGTTCAAAAACATGTGAGACAAATCCCCCAATATATTGTGGTAATCCTTTGGTTAAACTGCAAATAGAAGAAGACAAATCAGTAACTTTCCTGTCTGCTGGATGCCACCTTTCTCTTTCTGGCCCATTAGAGCGTTCAGCACTGAAATGTGCCAAATATTTGAAAGTATGTTCACACCTAATGAGCTGCATACATGGAGATAAAAATCTGGAGAGATCATGGTTTTCATACTGTTGCCTAAGGCAGTGGTGCGCAAACTGTGGGGCGCGCCCCGATTATGTAGGGGGGGCGCAGGCTGCGTGCGGGGAAACCTGGGGACGGGCAGAGCTGTGCCAGAAGCTCCGTGCAGAGGCTGCTTCCAGTTCTCTGCTGTGTCTTGCAGAGGGGGCGGGGCCTTGCAGAGGGGGCAGGGCCTTCCCTGCACACAGACAAGCCCTTCTCCTCCTCCTGTCTTTTACCCGCCCGTTTTCAGCAGCACATGGGGGGACCGGAGCAGGTTTAGTTACTCCCTCCACCCAGTGTGTGTGTGTGTGTGTGTGTGTGTGTGTGTGTGTGTGTGTGTGTGTGTGTGTGTGTGTGTGTATATGTATGTGTGTGTATGTGTTTTGTATGTATATGTGTGTGTGTATATGTATGTGTGTGTGTGTGTGTGTGTATATATGTGTGTGTGTGTGTATCTATATATGTATGTGTATGTGTGTGTGTATATATAAAGTATGTGAATGTGTGTGTGTGTGTGTGTGTGTGTGTGTGTGTGTGTGTGTGTATATCTATATATATATATATATATGTGTGTGTGTGTGTGTTTGTGTGTATATATATATGGATTGTTGTGTGTGTGTGTGTGTGTGGATGTGTGTGTGTGTGTGTGTGTGTGTGTGTGTGTGTGTGTGCGCGCTGTGCCTGTTGGTTGTCTGTGGGTGTGGGTGTTGGGATTGAGTGTTGTGTGTGTTGGTGGTGATTATGTGAGTGTTGGTTGTGACTGTGTGTGTGTAGTGATTGAGTGTGTGCTGTGTTGGTTGTGATTTGAGTGTGTGTTGTGTGTGTGTGTGTTGTGATTGAGTGTGTGTGTTGGTTGTGGGTGTTGTGATTGAATGCAGCGTTGCACAAACTGAGGGGGGGACGCCCCAGGCGCAAGATTATTTAGGCGGGGCGCGTGCAGAAAAAAAACCTGGTTGTGCAGGCGAAAAAGATGTGCGCGCGCGGGCGGCCAAATAGAATAGTGCAGGTGGGGCCACGTGATTCGGAGGTACGCGGAGGAGCACGCCCCAGCGCTGTGATGTCAAACGCCCCTCCCTCCGGTGTCTGCCTACAATAGCGCTGTGTTCCTGCTCTCCTCCGCTGGCAGCCTGCTTCGCTGCGATCCTCTTCATGTGAGAGGGTAGGCTGCCACTATATCAATCATACTATGAATGTACAGAAATAATAAAAAAAAAGTGTAAACACTTCCCCGCTCGTGCTTGCAAAATTATGCAGGACACCCTGTACTCAAGCTTGGAGAGTTGGTGATGTCACCGCTCTCAGCGGCAGCGTGGACGCAGCCTAATTTTGCAAGAGCGAGCTGTTGAAGTATGTAAGTATTTAGGCTGCGCTTATAGTGCCGGCGACGCGACGTCGCCCGAAAACAAATGCATTGTCGCCGCCGCCTCGTGCGCTTATAGTAAGCGTGCCGTGGCAACGTGATTTTTTGAAGCCGGCAATATTTGATTTCTAAGGGGCTGTCGCCTCATGTGACAGCCCCTGAACCAATCAATGGCCTGGTCGCCCACGCCGCCGCCTCAAAGCGAAATACAACTTTCGCTAGCGGCGACGGGTGACGTCGCGGGCACTATACGCGCGGCCTTAGACATATTTGTATTTACATTGTATACCGTTTAATAAAGGGTTTTTTTTCATGGGATTTTGATTACATCAGGCAGGGGGGCCCGAGAAATTTCATGGATAAAAAGGGGGGCTCGGCATAAAAAGTTTGCTCACCCCTGGCCTAAGGGACCAGAAGGTTTGTGACACAGAGGTCAAGTGCCGCGCCAAAAGTCACATGAGCTGGTACAGTACTAGGAAATCAAACCAGGTACTCTGACATTTAGGACTGTGCTTTTACGACTAAGCCACTCCTTCCATGAGGAAACTCCCCTCCCCACTCCAATGATATAGAAGCCTCATGGTTTTTTGATAACTACATTAAAGCGTATGCCTAGTAGCACTATTGTCATTTGACAGATGTTTTAATATAGCTTTATGCTGATTTCCCATTATTGTTGTTTGTAAATTGTGGTCTGCAGTGTTGCCAAGGAACTGAGAGCTCCCATAGACAACTAGAATCCATCAAGCCTATGCTAGACTAAAAATAACCTTATGCTCTGCAGATAAAATAAAATTATATTACACATTTTCATTGGTATTTAAAAAAAAAAATAATATATATATGTAACGGTGTTTCCCCCACCCAGTGGGAGATTTGGCCATTACTACGTATGTGGTGCATGATACCTGCTGGTAAACAGGAAGGCTGAGTCGTTCACCGTAGTGGGGACACAGGATCAGGTTGCTGGGGTACATTACCCACATATCTTTAGCAGTACAGCGCCTCCATCTGCCGTAGGCTCGGGGAACTGAAGATGATCTCCCATGGTAGAAGCGATAACCTCTCCCCCCAGTAAGGTCACACACCAGGTCGGAGGTATACTAACAGGAACGGTTTATTGTCTCTCTCTGTGCAGCACATACACGGCAGGTACTCACTGAAGGATGGTCCCTGGACCTTCACTACAGGCCAAGGGCACCCGCAGCAGTCCCAGCTCTTCCCTGCCCCTCTAGCAGGGGCAGAGGTATGGTACACAATCACTCTCCCTCGATGGGAAGAGGACCAGAAAAGGCCCAATAGTCAGGCTCTTGGCTGTGTGAACTGCCCCTCTCATGTAGGTAGAGGCACTACTGAATTTGGGGCGGCACTGCCCTTAAGTACAGCCAGGAGGAGGGCACCAGGTCTGTCTCATGATTGGCCAAGCCCAGACCTGATGTCACCGCCTCCAGGTGTCACTCAAGTGCAGCACCAAGAAGGGGAAAAACCCCATCTTAACTGCTGGCAAGGCCTGTTCTTACCAGGGCATACTGTCAATACAAAGGCAGGTTAGTAGCCACAGGTGGCATGGCAACATATATTGCCATGGCTGGTCCAGACTAACTTTCTGCCCTCCTGTCACGTAAGTCCTAGTATCTACATGCAGTGACAGGCTATTCTGTGGGGTTTACCCACCTCACGCAGCCTCCTTGAGTGGCAAGAGAGGAGGTGACACTTGGTCAGTGTTGCAGCCAATCATGGTGCAGACCCTGTGCCCCACCCTTTTGCATTAGGGAGGATGCCTTCCAAATTATAGTCAGTTCCTTCCCACCCGGTCAAGGAAGAGGAGCTCAGCCTCTCCTGGGGCTGATTGAACCAAGATCTGTGCAAAGCACAAAGCCTCAATATTATCTGCTGGCTAGCACCATCCAAGGGCCTGAACCCCATTCTCCACTATATGCAAATGCTGTAATACCACCTGTAGTGGCTGCCTCAACTAAAGACCCCTTTTATATACTTCTGGCTAAGTCGCAGTCTATTGGACAGAAGTGTAGGAGAAAAGAACTGTCATGGTAGGAACTGCCTGAGCTCTGCTGTAGCCTACAGTGACTGGAGGCGCTGTCACCAAAAGAAAATTAACCTGAGGATCACCTAAAGCCTGTCCTGTTACCCACAACATCGCTGAAGCTCATCTCTCCTGGACACTCACAGGTAACCAGCACCACACGTGCCTGTAGTCTAGGCAAAATCTCACGGAGGGGGTGGGGGGGGGAGGGGGAGAGAGACACTTTAGTTACATTATGGTGGGTAAAAAAATAGTGCCAAAAACCCTCTACAGTAAAGCATATAGCAAATGGAAACATTACTATGAGCACATTCACACGTCTTAGACAGGTCTGCAACCCCGCCTTTCACCATTATCATCCAGCACACAGCGCTTCCACTGCAGCAAGGGATTCAGGGAAAGGACATGCAAATGAGCACACAGTGCCACCTTTTGCTTCAAATTCATATGACATGGACCCCTATAAGCTTATGCCTACTGCATTGCACAGCTTTAAAGTACAGCCTGGGTTAAGATGCATAGCCAGTAAACACACCCACAGACAGCCATTTCAACTTATAGGGTCTCATCAGTGTGGGGTTGGTTATACTGGCTTTGCAATTGAAAGTTTGGTATAGGTTTCACTACACTTAGTTAAGTTATGGTGATTAAAAAAAAAAAGTGACAAGAACCCTCCACAGAAAAGCATATAGCCAGGAAGGAGGCTTAGCTGACGGATCTTGCGGTTACTATCTATGTCTACGAGTGGGTGAGAGATAAAAACCTAGCCCCATTACATACCACTGGATTCAACCTCACTGTCTCCGGTTTTCTTGTTGTACTTGGACTACCCCTGATACAGTTACTACATGGACACTCTCCCTTGATACTAAGTATCTTTGTTTTGTTTTTAAACATTGCTGTTTCACATACACACTTATTTATATGTTATGACATCTGTCTCATTGTTTATTAATTTAGGGGCATTATTTGTCTATTTTAATAAATTTGTTTATTTTATATTACATAATACTATTGGATCATTGCGCTCTTTCTTTTTGTTTTTATATCTTAAGGTAAGGTTACCCTTATTTTAGAACTGCATTTTTTTCATTAGTTTATGCATTATCAATAATTGATTTTTTTAAATTTGCATTCAGTTATTATCCATATCATCTATTTAATTATATATATATATTTTTTTAAATATTTTTTATTTAGTTATATTTATATATATATATATATATATATATATATATATATATAAAACTAAATAAAAAATATTTAGAAAAAAATATATATTGTAAAATATATACAGTAGAGGCAACTCTTATTCGAACAAAAACCAGTGGCAATTCCCCAAAAAACCCAGGAAACACCCAGGTACATTCTGAATACATGCCTTAAACTTTCCTTAAACTAGCCCCAGCATTTCTGCATTGATTAATGGCCTATCAGATTAACAGCGGGGGTCCCTGGCAGTCCCATTCAAACTGAATTGGACTGCCAGGGATCCCTGCTGTGTTAATCCTATGGGTCGTTAGTCAATGCAGAAATACCTTAAACGTGCCTCAAACTAGCCCAGAACATACCCAGCACATACCCAGCACATACCCAGAATGTAACCCGGCTAGTTTACGGCAAATGTTAGAATAAACGTTGCCTCTACTGTATATATATTTTATCACTGTTCCAAATTGGAGTGCTGATTCTTTACTCACATACTGTACACACACACAACAAAAAAGACACAGTTAATGGATAAACCTGGTTTCTTTACAGCGACGCTTTATGAAAATCTAACTTTTGAAATAAAAGTTGCAGTCAGAAGAATAGGATATGAAATTATGGACTGATCAGTTATGTATTACTTACAGTAAACTTTCATACAGTATATGAGCCAGTCACCCTCATGGTTCAGATCCCCGCGTTTTTCACTTTACATTAGAAGTGATATATCATTAATTTCTGGGTTAGTTGTTGAACAATGCACTTTGAACTAAATCTCTGCAATTTCTGCATTAGCCACTTATGCTACTGTATATGATATTTGACAGATGAGGTGCATTTAGGGCAGGATAATACTACCTGTGTAAATGTAATGGAAAGAGAGGCTGGTCGTGACCGTGACCATTAGGCTGCGACATGAAAGTGCTTAATTCCTAACCTTTCACCCAGAGAGCAATAACATTAAAAGTTTCCAGAAATCAATCTTTAATTAATCGTAAGCAAAGCATGAAGTCCAATGGTTTGTTATACAAAATGTAGTAACATGAAGAAACCTTCCTTCAAATTATTAGGCATAACATTTAGATTTAACAGCCAAAGTGAGCCATAGTAGATAGTTACAATGATAGACACCAAATGGTTTCATAGGACACAAATGTTAAATAAAACGCCTTTACTTCTACAGTGAGTCAGCACGGTCTTCTTTTTTGTGACAGACGGAATGATGTCCTTGGTTGCTGTCTGGTTGATTGCACATGAGACCATATGGTGTCTATCCTTCAGTCTATCTTTCTATCCTTCAATCTTGTTATCTATGCCAGGTATTTGGGACAGAGAGATAGTAGTTTATAGAAACCAGCTATAATAAATATAAAATACAATACAATGACAATATACCAAAATAAAATCTGCCATGCCTTGCCTTCTCTGTCTCGTTAATTACTTGTATTTTTCTTGGCTTAGGTGATTTAATTACTTGATCTGTGACAAATGCTGCCCTCTCCACTAAACTGCATTGGAGTTTGGCACAGTGGAAGTTGCTTGGGGTCTTTTAGTTTTGGGTTCAAGTTTTTAGGGGAAAACATTTTTAGAGATCGTTTTATCAAATATACCTCTTCTACAGCACAACACATTGCACTTATTATAAATGAGATCTAGACAAATAAAACAAATATGTGTTATACATGACAGGCAGCATAACTTTCCAAATAGATTTGATATTCTCTTTTGCTCATTCACATACCATGAAATTACATTTAAATAACTGAAATTGAAAGCATTTGCTTTAGAACAATTTTAACCAACAGAGAAATATCTATTTATTTTAAGGCATACTTTTGCCACGTGTAATATAAACTAGTTAACTATTGATAGCGTAAATATTCATAAGTAGGGCTTGGCAAATTAATTTAGACATACTGTAAATACACAGAAACAAACACCAGATACACACACCATACACAGATGCATGGCATACACTATACACATATAGTATACACAGTATGTACACCCGGGACAGAAATTTCATAGACGTGCACACCTAAAAAAAATTGTCCCTGGCACCTGCTTTTTGCCCGGGCCATGGCAACCCGAAACGTTGCACGGTTGTTTTCATTTTTGTATTTTAAGGGCTTGAATAAAATGTCTTCTTTTTAATACACCGGAGTGCTGTGAACTGTTGATTGATATATATATATATATATATATATATATACACACATATACCCACATACAGTACATATAGCTCAACCCCGTTATAGCGCGATCTGCTACAACGCAGATCCGCTTATAACGCGGTGTGAGGGTGGCTCCCGATTTATAAGCGTCTCGAAGGTTTTTTTTTAAATAACATTCAATGATTTATTGACTTAATTGGCATCGGCAGCTGTCTCCTCTCCCTGCTTTATCAGGCTGCGCCCACGTGCACAGCTTTCAATTTGACTTTCGAGCACAGAGGAGGGTCACAAGATGCCGGGTAAGACTTCGCTGATCGTGGTGGCCATTTTACAATCCCAGTTATAACGCAATCCCAGTTATAACGCGGTCTCATTATGTGGATCCCGAGCATCGCATTATAACGGGGTTCAGCTGTATATCTACACACACACAGACATACATATATAATGCATGGAGTGTGTGCGTAGGACATTAGACCTAGGTAAGTATTTATATCTGCTGTATTGCTAAATTGTCTAGTGTGGTACGTTACTGTCTGGTCACAGTGTGTCTGACAGGCTGTAGCATAGTAGTCAGGGAGGGTCAGGGACTACTATGCTACAGCCTGTCAGACACACTGTGAACAGATATTAAGGCAGGGGTGTACAAAGTTTTTTCCCTGCGCTCCTCCAGGTAGGAGACGTTACAGAGGCCTCGCGCGGTTCCCCGGCATTTAATTTAAATGCTTTGGGGGAGAGCACGGGACCTCTGTAATCGCTGTGCCCCCCCCATGAAAACCTTGCGCCCCCCACGTTAAGGTACCACACTAGGGGGCCTATGCAGAGAGCAGCGAATTTTCGAAATTCGCCATTTTTTGGAGATAATCGCGCAGAAAACAGCAGAAAATGGAGATTTCCGAAAATCGCGCCAATTTTTCATTTCTATTTGTAAAACTCGCCTCGCGGCTGGCGAGAAACGCAATCTCGCCAGTTTAAAATATATCCGTATGCAGAGAGGCGCGAACGGCATCTAGCGGCTGTTCGCGCCAATAAAATGGCGCGATTGTCTCCGTTTTGCCTCGCCAAAAAAAACTGGCGCTCGCGGCCATTGCAAAGGGAAAAAAAAAGGCGCGAATTTGTTTTTACATGTTTCCGAAGCGCCAATCTCGCCAATTTAAACTCGCCAGACGCATCCATGTTAAACATAGCAGAATTCGCACTTTTCTGCATATGGAGATTAAAACTCTCCAAAAAAGCTCCTTTTTATGAAATTCGCCATTTTTAAAATTCGCTGCTCTCTGCATAGGCCCCTAAATACTTTATCAATACAGCAGATATAAAAACTTACCTAGGTCTAGTGTCCTAGTGCAAAGATCTGATAGTCAAAAGCTCAGACCCACCCAGGACTATTTCTAATGAGTGCCGTGTTCATTTTTTTCTGTGCCAATTTATTTTAGTTTTATATCATTCAAAATTCACGTCACGAGTGCTTATTTGCAGAGCTTGCCCTTTTTGTGCCCCCATGACTATTGAACCTTCCTGCATGCATCTACTTACCATGTATCTATCAAACTGAGCAGGAGACTTATCCTTTGTATTGCAAACTTTGCAACTGTATAGAAACAGCAAGATAATAATCACTGTGGTGCGGTTTTCCTCAGGTAAATCTCGCTGAACAAATTAGCTGCAATATTGACCAAGCAAAATGCAATAACAGGAAAAGACAAAGTTACCTTATTTTCCCCAATAAATGAAACACTGTTATAAATAATTATTTAATACCTTACTTTTATGTGATTAAATTCACGCAAATAATATCAAATGTTAACAATGTATTCCAGTAATAATTGTGTGCCATCACAAGAATGGGGCAACTAATACAGTTGCCTTCTACACCAGTGCATTAAAACCCTGAGGGTTCAGGATATGAGTCCACATTTTGCAAGTATTATACACTAAAATAAATACTCCTGGGTGACACTTATAACGCAGTGTGAGTGTGGCTCCCGTTTTTTAAAAGCGAATTTCTTTTTAAAGCTTTATTGCGCGCGCGCACGCACGCACGCACGCACGCACGCACGCACGCACGCACACACACTACTCCCCTGCACATCAAATCCCATCCCCCACTGTCCATCACATCCCCCCTTCCTGCACATCACATCCCCCCTTCCTGCACATCACATCCCCCCTTCCTGCACATCACATCCCCCCTTCCTGCACATCACATCCCCCCTTGCCTGCACATCACCCTTTCCTGCACATCACATCTCATCTTCCTGCACATCCCATCCCACCCCCCCCCCATGCCCATCACTTCACCCCTTTCTGCACATCCCTCCCCCCCTGCACATCCCATCCCACCCCCCCCCCATGCCCATCACTCCACCCCTTTCTGCACATCCCATCCCCCCATACACACACCTTTCCCCCCTCCCTCCCTGTACCTCTGCCAGGCGGGGGGGGGGGGGGGTGGGGGGTTCGGAGAGAAGGGAGCTGGTTCCTGGCCAGGGTCACACACACATACAGCTGACATCCCGGCCCAGACTGTGTGAGATCCTCCCCCCCTCTCGCAGACTCAAAGCTTCTCTGCACAGGACACAGATCAGCTGCAGATGCCGGGTAATGCTGCTTGGGGGTGCCACTGCGACGCTGGCTTCAGGGAGAGCTCTCCCCCTCTGGCGGACACGGAATCCCTGATGGCGGCGGCCATTTTTTTTAGCGCGATTCAAATTATAACGTGGTCGTGTCGGGTGGATCCAGAGAACCGCGTTATAACAGGGTTCAGCTGTGTGCAGGTGCAGGAGCAGCAGCAACCTTGTCACAATTTTGAAAACGGAGACACGACACACAGACAAACATACCCACAAACACAGAGATACACACACACACACACACACACACACACAAACACACACACAAAGAATTCATAGTTAGTGTAAATATAGAAGTGCAAATAGCTAAAACAGGTGGTGGGTGCCGAGCACGTGCGTTTTAAGTCAAACTTCTTTGCGTTTTTTTCAGTGAAATTGTGTTTTGATTTTTAATTTAAAACACCACCATCACAAATACAATTTCTGTGACAAAACAGGGACAAAAGACAAAGAAGTTTGACTTAAAACGCACGTGCTCGGCACCCACCACCTGTTTTAGCTATTTGCACTTCTATATTTACACTAACTATGAATTCCCTGTGTGTGTGTGTTTGTGTGTGTGTGTGTATCTCTGTGTTTGTGGGTATGTTTGTCGTGTCTCCGTTTTCCAAATTGTGACAAGGTTGCTGCTGCACCTGCACACGGCGCCGGCGGCTGCTGTGCATGCGCGCCGAACCGGCGCCTACACGCAGAGCCGCACTACTATATTTATACTAACTGTGAATTCCTCGTGTGTGCGTTTGTGTGTAGGTCTCTGTGTGTGGGTCTCCGTTTTCCGTAGTGTGGCGGGGGTGCTGCTGCTCCTGCGCACGGCGCCAATGGCGGCTGTGCATGTATGCCGCGCTGCCGGCTTCTGCGCATGTACGCAGCCCTGCTGGCTGCTGCACATGCAACAGCCTCTTTTGCCCACAGTGACGCGCGCCGACGGCCTCTTTTGCCCACAATGACGTAATTCCGTTACTCTACTTCAATCACCATGAAGGTAATTTGTGCAAGCGAAATTTTTGTAGGTGCCTGCAACAACATTTCACTTAAAAAAAGTGAAAAGGGAGACCAAAAGCGCACCAGCACAAACGGAGCAGGAAGGACCCAAAACAAAAAATGATTAAAAGGGCACTTTAACGTGACAAAAGACCCATCCAACGCATTTCGAACGTCACAGCGTTCTTTTTCATTGAAAAAGAACGCTGTGACGTTCGAAACACGTTGGATGGGTCTTTTGTCACATTAAACTGCCCTTTTAATCATTTTTTGTTTTGGGTCCTTCCTGCTCCGTTTGTGCTGGTGCGCTTTTGGTTTCCTTTTTCCCTGTATTGCATTGAGTAGCTGCACAGCCTGCCTGCCTGCCCTACCAGGATGTGAGTATTTGTATATTTTTCAGGGGAACCTGCCAATGAGACTGATGGTGAGTGGGTTGTACCACACACCACCTGTCTTCAGGAGGATAGTACCCATAATATCACACAATAGGTACTATATCAATTGTTAGTACCCTGGTCTAGTGGTTTGGCTTATTATTTTTGATATTATACCTGCATTTGAGCGCTTCAGCTATTTTCCACACTTAAAAAAAGTGTTGTAACTGGGGCCATGTGAAGATCACTAAATGTATATTTTAGGTGTGTGTGGAGTTACCTAGTGTTCTGGTTGGTCCCTATGCAAGTGGGAGGATAAGCTATGGTGTATGAGAGTCACCAGCTGAATGTGGGCTCACTAGCAAAGTGTGGTAGCCACTAGGTGGGTGCAAGGTTCACCACATATTTTTATGTGCACATGTAAGTTGAAAAACTATTTTTGGCCTTTTCTTCAAGACACTTTTAAAAAGTGAATTATTAATGTGAAAGGTTTCTGAAGTCTTACATATGTTAGTGTTTTTTTGGGATCCCTTTCATTTGTGATAAATTGAAGAATAACAGTTCCATAGCAGCACTTCTCCCTCATATGGGAAAAATGTCGTCCACGTGCCAATTAGTGATTTCCTGCTGACGGTCAAGAATTTGAAGCTAAGCTTTCTTAATGGGAAAATCTTAAATGCTGGTTGAAAAAAAAAGTCTGAACATAGCACGCTGCAACATTAGAGGTGTTCGTTATGCTAGCTTCTGTTTTGTGAACTTTCACCTTTACCTGAAAGAACATTCATATTAAATTGTTCAAGACTAAAATTTTCAGAACACAGCACTGTGATATAGGATATAAATTATACTCGTTTAATTAGATCACCGAGTTACTAATCTTCAAATTCAGTTATTTATTTATAAGCTGCAAAATAATATATAAGGATTCTTATTTAAAAAGGTCTGAAATGATTCAGAACCACTAATCGTGTAAATTGTGAAGAACACAAGAACATGTAAAATTCTTTTAATAAAGTCCTCTTTCATACTAATAATGCCCAAGTATTCATCTTACCCAGCCTTGCTTGGAAAGAGCATTTAAGGTGAAATTGCAGAAGATAATAAGGGATATTATATTAAAGTAGGAGTAGGGATCGAGTATGTCAGGTTTCTGCATCATTAATAAAAAAAATAAGAGCGTTTTACGGCTGTGGCTAAATCACTGATCACCTTGCAAGCGTATCTTAATTGTGCAAGGAGCTTTCAGGTCGTCATGATAACAGAAAGTGTTTATTTGAATGATTACAATAAGGTATCTTTCCATATCCTCTTATTAAAAATGAATCACATACAGTTATTTCCATAGAATGCCACTTCTCTATCCTTTCTCCTCTTACTCTGTGCATGTTTCAGAAGCAAATATCTTTTGAAGACTATACAGTATTTTGAAGGTCATGCAATGTTGCTATTGTGTTTAGCAGCACGTTTCTCATCTCTGCATGATAAGGGCTCGAGCACACACGGGGCTTCGCAACGCTGCGTGGCTGCATTCGCGCGTCCACGCCTCTGTCTGCTGGGAGATATGTGATCATCCCCAGCAGACGGAATGATCCGCGAGCGGGCGGGCGGGGGAGCAAGTGGGCGGCGGATAAATAAATAATGTAATAATAAATATGTGAGAATAAATAATAAATAAAATAATAAACCCCGTTCCCCCCGTCACCCAGCAATTTCAGCAGCCAATCAATGAAAACGTCTGGACATTGATTGGCTGCTGAAACTGACGTCGCGCTGCTGCAGCCTGGAATCACAGTTTTGAAAGACTCCAGCGACGCCGTGCTTTGCAGCCAATGGTAGTTTCAACAATGAACACTACCATTGGCCGCCAGGGGTCGGTGATGAACGCGCGCGGGCACGTCGTGTATCGCTGTGTGTGCTCCAGCCCTTATGTGTATGGGTCTTTTTTATAGGGGTGCAACTTGAAGTTAGTAGTTTTATTTCATTTGTGTTTATGTAAATGTATTTTGTAAAAAAAACAAAACAACAACAAACAAACCGTTGTTTCCTTGTGCTGGAAGCTTTATTTCCATATGTAAAATAACTTGAGACAATAGGTATAGGTGTAACCATGTACTTGTCAGCATACCTAAATGCCTGTGACATACATGAAAACGAGAGGTAACTCTCAATGTATTACTTCCTGGTAATACATTTTATAAATAAATAAAATACCAGTAACTATACAATTACTACTGGTATGTTGAGTTTATTACTTGGCACACATTTAGTTCAGGTTGAAGATTGAGGTTATTTTGAGTTGATCATTCTGCAGATATTTATTCATTTACAGAAAAATGCCATCTAGTCAGGTTAATGTATGCTGCAGTAAAGATGCATATCTTGAGTCTTTGCAATGATATGCCACTCTTGTCCTACTGCATATGAAAATAGATTGTCCTATCGTATGTTTATTTATATTTTCTATTGTCTAACTAGCATTTTCTATGAAAAATGCTTAAAATGCGTGCCTTTTCTCGTATGCAATATACCAGGGTTGTCAACTCTCCGGGTTTGACCCGGAGACCCCGGGTTTCGGACACCTACCTCCGGGCTATGGGTTGCCACTGTCAATTTCCGGGTGGCGGAGGGGTGCGGTGTGGTGCGTCTCCGGCATTCTCCGTTATTTTCATGCAATTCCCCCTGCAACTGCAGTGAACATGGCTGCGAGGCATCAAATGCCACCACATTGCCATGGCAACTGGACGCTACGTGACGGCATGACGCTATGCGGCGTCACTTTGCCATGGCAATGCGGCGCGTCATGGTGTCACGTCGCGTCTGGTTGCCATGGCAACACCGTGTCATTTGACGCCGTGCAGCCATGTTCACTGCAGTTGGGAGGGGGAATTGCAGCAGGATGCCGGGAGACACCGCCGCACCATGCCGCCAAGTAAGGGGTTTTCCCCCCCTCCGGGTTGGCCTTCAGTAGAAGGTGGCAACACGGAATATATCGAAGGTATAAAGGAACATGTCATGCAAAACAAAAATGTTTTTTCCCTCATAGGTGGAACGTAGAGGGACTCTGGGGAGGGTGACCCGCATTAATTTCATCTCCAGGGACCCCAGGCTTTGCGAGGTACACACCCCTCGGAAGGTGCCCCGGTTGTTCATGCAGGTAAAGGTCGCGCGTTACTTGAACAAATAGGAAGCTGCAATGGATGGCGGTGCGCCTTCCTATTGGCCCGCGTGGCGCGGGACCTTTACACCGCCACATTGTTCGTCCTAGATGGCACAGCACCGGGGCACCTTTGGAGGTATGTATCTCGGGAAGCAGGGGACCCCCAAAGCTTTAAAATGAATTAATGCGGTTCAGCTCCGGAGAACCCCTGCTTCAAACCTAGTACAGAAAGGCAGAAACTATGCAACTGTTCTGTAACCTTCACTGCTGCCTATGGAGGTCATTCACAAAGCAGCTGCATCTATAACAGATATTCATTAACAGTTTTGGCTTGTCGGTATAATATAGCCCATATTTTGTTTATCAGTCAATTATTTAAAACAAGACTGACAATACTTACAGGAAAATATACAAACATGATATACAAACATGAACGCAAGACTTTGTGCAGCTGTAGGATTCTTGCACTGAAATCTATAATTAGATCACCATACAATTATACAGGAGCTTTCAAGGCCACATATGTCTCTTCTTCAGACTAGGAAATCAGTATCTCATAGCAACAGACATTTTTTTTACAATTATAAGCACTATGTGAGTCACCAGTTACTGTACCCTTCAAGGGGGAAAAAAAAGATCCTTAAATATGACACTATTATATGAACTACAGAGAAAGCTACTGTACTTTTACCATCTTTGTGTGTCTGCAGAATAATAAAGCCATCGGGCAAGAAAGCCAATTTCTCTCTTCTCAAAAGTCCACAAAAACCACACAGCTCCACCCACACTTGTAAACTAAGTTCAGATTCACTCAATCCTGCATCAGGAAAAAAATACCACAATTCACACACACACAGTACCTGTTGCACATTTGGTGTAGAATATACATCATATTTCCCCAGTGGTCGGGTTTAATTACTGCGCATGTCACTAAACAGAAGCTTGTTTTGAGATCTCAAAACCTGCAATTTTAGTTTTAATGATTACCCCTGTATCGGGAAGGCAAGAAAAATATTGAGTCAACGCACGGTTTAACTAAATTCACTCAAATGTAACAGATCGGAAAATATATATTGTGCTAGATAGAGCAGGGGGGCTCAACTCCAGTCCCCAAGCCCTTCCCAACAAGTGAGGTTTTCCGGAAATCCCAGCTTTAGCACAGGTGGCTCAATCAGTGGCTCAGTCAAAGGGGCCTATGCAGAAAGCAGCGCTAGAATAAATTGGAGAGTTTAAAAAAAAGTAGCAGTAATGGAGAGTTTTTTTCTCCATATGCAGAAAGGGCATAAAACTGCCTTTCTGCATATGGAGAGTTTCAACCAGCGCTATGAGCGCTGTTGAAACTAGTGGGAAAGAAATCGATTTTTTTTTTCCCTCTCCACCGGCCGCAGAGCGCCAGCTGCTTGGTGGAGAGGGAAAATGTTGAAAATCGCGCCATTTTTTTGGCGCGAACAGCCACTAGATGGCGTTTGCGGCTCTCTGCATACGGCAGAAAAAAACACTGGAGAGATTTCTGTTCTCTCCAGCCGCGCGGCGAATTTCAAGAAAAAAAAAAATGACGCTTTTTTTGAAACTTGCATTTTTCTGCTGCTTTTAGCTCGATTTTTGCCGGAAAATGGCGAGATTGCTATTAGCGCTGCTCTCTGCATGAGGCCCAAAGACTGTTCTGAAGCAGGGACTGATTGAGCCACCTGTTCTGAAGCAGGGACTGATTGAGCCACCTGTTCTGAAGCAGGGACTGATTGAGCCACCTGTGCTTAAGCTTGGATATCCTGAAAACCTGACCTGTTTGGGGACTGAAGTTGAGCACCCCTGTGCTAGACAATAGGGATCTGCTTCAGTAGTTATATTGAAGTTACCAGTGTTGAATGGCAATTTTATTTGTCAACTATTTCCCTAAAGCCATATGACCAGAGGTAAAGCAGAGATACGGGCTAGTTACTGCAGCGGAGATAGTTTCAACAACTGAAAAGGAGCATGCAAATGAGTGTACAGCGATACATTACTTATTCACAGGCTTTCATACCAGTCTACCACCACCACGTGTAGCCACGTTTTATTTTATTCAGTACATTTTGATGGCTTTCAACTTGTTTCTTTTTAACTGTTCGGGAATTGTCCCATGGCAAATGTGTGGCCATTAGGACGTTTGCAAAACATCCTCCTGCTTCTGCCGCCCCCTGTCCATGTCCTCACCACTGAGCACAACGCGATAATACGTTTAAAAGAAAGATTAGACGTACACAAGGACGGTAAATCCATAAACAGGTATTAGCAAGAGGGGTGAAAATCCAACCTTCCTGATTTGAATGTGCAAGTATGTGCACCTCACCTTGCACTAGCAATCTGAAAGTGGGGAGCTAGGGTTCACTGTGGCTAGCTAGGGTTCACTGTGGCTAGCTAGGGTTCACTGTGGCTAGCCAGGGTTCACTGTGGCTATCCAGGGTTCACTGTGGCTATCCAGGGTTCACTGTGGCTATCCAGGGTTCACTGTGGCTATCCAGGGTTCACTGTGGCTATCCAGGGTTCACTGTGGCCATCTAGTCCCATAGCTTTCTGCCTCAAACTGCCCATGCTGCCAAAGGATGCTGGTCTTGACCATTTTGTCGCACAAATTATTTGCAACACCAATAACAACAGCCCGTTGTTTACTCAATTTGTGTAACCTGTTGGGTCATGATACCACTACAATCGTACAAAAAAAGTTCAAGGAGAGAACAATCTAGGATACGAGATGAAGGCAGAAAAGTGCGCAGGAGAAGGGGTGGAGCTTGGGCCACGACAAAGAGGGACTAAAAGCATGCACTTGTATGGGGGTCGGCAACTCCAGTTCTCAAGGGCCACCTACAGGCCAGGAATTAGGGATATCCCTGCTTCAGCACAGGTGGCTCAATCAGAATGAGTGAGTGAGTAATCTGTTCTGATGCAGCGATATCCATAATACCTGGCCTGTTGTTGGCGCTTGAGAACTGGAGTTGGCCACTCCTGCAATCATAGATAGCATAGTTCACCATGTGTTGAAAGACTGTGCTGATTACTGTACCTCCTAAATTCATTCCAGCTTGGAGACACTTCTGCAATCTGCATGCAGGACAGTTCTTCCTCCGAATCTTGTCGATGATGCAGTCATTCCTTCCTGCACAGAGATAACTGTGCTGCCCTGGAGACAGAAAAGGAAATTATTTGCTATTTTAATAGTTTACAATCATTTTAAAAAGCACTAACTTTTCTTCATAATTCATTGCCGCTGGATGAATAATACATGTAAAATGACGCGACACTGAAAACGGATGAGACGCAGGTTGGCTGGGAACATTAGACTATCAATGTGCATTTTATAATGTTGCACAAACAACCTGTACAGCAAATAAGACAGTAGTGAATATCACAGTTCACAATGAAAACAATCAATAGATTGCATACAACTGCATAACATTTGATATACAGACAACCTTTATTGGAACTACTAACTTTTGCAAATGCAATAATATGCTACCATATCCAACCTTACACTTTTTAGGCAATTTAATGAGTAGAAACATTTCCATTTAATAAAACTCTGTTACTGACATCTGTTATGGAAAAGTCCCAATTATTTGTTTTACTCAACCAAGGCAAAAATAAACCAGCCACATAATAAGTGTATACAGTATGACTATCATGCAGAAATGATAATGTGACATTCACACCAGCTAATCCATTAATATTGAGGTCAGTGTTGGTGTGGTGAGAGGATCCACAATGCTTTTTGTTGTTGGGAGCAAGTACATACATCTATTTTCTGTACTTTTGCCCACAACCAAAATCAGGGGAGGCAGACCTTGCAAGCATGTGTATTAGGGGCGACTTTACTTTCATATCGGCTTTAACCCTTGAAAAAATCACTTCAGGCTCAATTAGCAGCAAAGATGAAAGAGAATGAGCGTTGGAGTGCTGGGATAGTGTTCAGACAACATTACACTGTATGTTCAGTCACCCATGACATAATTCAGTATGTTTATTCTAAGGAATGGAAGAAGTGATTACCTTTAACATTGTATTCCTCTTTAAATATCATGTCAGAATGCCCTGCATACAGAATAATGTTGGTTTATAGAATTAGTCATTGTCATTAGCGTGCCATGTTGATGCTCAGCGCTAAATGAGTAACTTTCAGGTGCATGTCAACTGTGTAGTCCTACCAGGTTTCCTTAACGAGGCTGTCTGTGACAACAAGGCACAGAGTTTTACCTCTGTGATCACAAAGGCAAGATATTTCCCTTCCTGGAAGTATATTCTAATATACTGTTCTATTCTAATTGTAAAAAAAAATGCCTCTTTTCCATGCATGTCTGATGCAATGTGGCATAAGGATGCCTGTTTCTCCCTTCAGCTTTATTTTAGATTTTATTCACTTTACATTTCACGACATAGGCCCCCGTTCTTCTATGCAGACTGGGCATGTTGAAACTGGAGTGAACGAGTTGCTTATCAATTCTGTTTAATAAGTAACCAATTAAAAAAAGGTTACTAAGCTACACGGAGGGTGGGTGGATTGCCCACACAATGGAATTGGCACAGTGCATTCAGGGGCACGGCCCAGATCTGTTTCCCGGTTGTTCCAACCAGTGGAGAAACCGTAAAACGAAATTATGTAACAAACATGTGATGTGGCCTAAAATAGTGACTTGCAAGCACAGGCTGCTGTTGCTGGGCAGTTGTTAACTACTCTGTGAAAATCCTTTAGACCTTAACAAGAAAATGTTCACAAAGAATGTTAGAGCTCAATGCTTTCCCTTTTTGCTTTAAAAGACCCATAAATCACTTTCATAATTCATAGTAAACATGATTCCCAAAGACTATTTCATTGTGTATTAACACTGTTGCCGGCTTTACTCTTGCAATAACAATATTGGCTTTTATTGTTGTAAATGGGAAGGTTGTGTCTTTGTGCTGCACGAACACTTACATTTAAATGTGAATAGCAGCAATGTGTATATAGATGTAGCAGACCTCAGTGCCTGCAGTAGCACGCGAACGCGGCACTTTAGGTTTAAGCTGCGGGGGGTTCCATTCAAAAACATGGACCTATGTCACGGGAGACCAGGCATTTACACCTCAATACCGGGATCGTATCACTGAGCAAAACCAAATGATAAAACAAATTGTCATTTATTCCATTAAAACAGATGTACACACTGTGGATTACAAACTAGAAGAGAAAAAAAAACCCTTACGGGGGGTCTGAGGGAAAAACTAGACTTTCCTAGCTTCTACAGTCCATAAAACAAAGTTTGTAGTTGACCGGGACTTAGCCCGAGATGTCTAGGAACTCAAATCGGCATGAAGTTCCTGACGTCAACGCTGTATCCACTCCGGAGACACCAAAATCCTTTGACCGGGAGATAGCACCAAACGTCCAGGTACTCTTTTCGGCTTGTAGTTCCAGCCGCGACGGCTACATTCTCTTCTCAGAACTTGGCCCCGAAAAGCGGGACTTAGAAAATGTCTTGCCTTGACATTTCTGAAGCCGGCTCGCATCTATTTCTCCAAGAGCCTCTTTTGGTTATTTTGAATTTGCCGCTATAGTCTTGGCGCTCAAAGTCTTAAGAGGATCTCAACACCGGATTGGCTGCAGGGTTTCTTATAGTATATTGGAGTTCATTCACAAAATACTACAGCCAATCCCAGCGTGGGAACCTTACAACCAGCCAATCGGATGCCTACCAGTCTTCTGAAGCTGGGCAAGTGGATCTTCTGAATGAAACAAGGGCATGCGCGAGTTTGCCACCCTTGGCACTTGTCAGGCAGAAGACACCCGCTGGGCTAGGTGCCTCCAAGTCTGGGAAGGCGAATACTTGCCGGAACGGCTTGTATTGATCACAGGACGTGGGTACTTCACCTGGCCATCATGCCCAAATGTTCTTCACACCTCTGCCAGCATCTGTGGCTTTCAAGTCCGGACCCTGAGTAGACACAGTGGCACCACAGCCTGATAGCCCCCTGGCTCACTCAGAATACTGGCTTTAAAAGTCCCAGCTTATCTTACAGTGCATAAGCATAATACATTTTAAACATCCCCGTTAAATAAAATATACTTTTACACTTTTATCCTGTCTAAGTCTTTTGGCTATGAGTGGTAGAATGGAACACTATACTTTTATTCCCACTAGCCGTATCCCTCACACACTGCAAACCTGACTTAGACTTTATAGCCTCCAGGGCTATTACCCCTTTATGAAACACAAAATATTTTTCGTTATTTGTCTTCTAAGTCCCAAAGTAAAATGAAAAGACGCTAAGGTTCATTCCCAGAGCTGTAGCTTATTCCCTTAAGAAAAAAAAAAACAAACTCAATTAGAACTAAAAACGCTTATGTGCGTTCTCAGAGCTGTATCTCCTTCCTTTAGTGAAAATAGGATTTAGGTTTTATAAAAACTCTCGCCACCTCATATATGGTTGAAGTAACCCGCAGAACCTCTATACTGGTTCGGGGGAACCGGCGCATATACTGGGGGACCCTCACAAACTTAGGGACCCCTGACTGTACCCGGTATACACATATACCTATGCCCCCCTTCACCTTTCTGGTCTGTGCTGAAGCAGGGAAACCTGGCGGTGAGTCACGTAACTGTTTTCAAGGGAGGATTTTGACCGGGGTGATGTGTCTATATGTCCCCAGGAATCTGACCTGATTCCCAGATACATTTTTGGGGTGGCCAGCAACTCTGGACCCCGGCTACCTAGACACCATCTGACAACACTTTTGCCGCAAAACCCCCTTGAAACTCCTGCCAAATAAGATTTCTCTTTTTTGATAAATACGGCGATAGTCTCTAAACTCCGAGACTGCTTTTCCATGCGGCCTTACACGGAAACCCAACTGAAGTGAAGGGGGCTTCCATGTCAAACCCCACAAATCGGCAATCTCATGTACCCCATGTACGCCTTAAATGGATGATGCATTGATTGCCATCTCCCTGAAGATTTCTGAAGATTTCCTTTACTTCTTTATAAGAAATAAAAATACCCTGTGGGTGCATTTCCATGTCTAAGACAGTTCTGCAACTGCGTCTTTCCCTCATTATCGCAACAGTGCTTCCGCTGCAGCCAGGGATTCTGGGTAATGACAAGCAAATGAGTGAGTCCCTCTTTACTACTTTATAATCATTCAGATGTAGTAGTCCTACGTTATTAGTCCCTGTGGCGCATTGCAGCGGGGCATACACAACGCACCAGTGTGGGAAGCGGTTCTTGTTTTGACTCGACCATGTGCGAGAAAGGGGCAGGCCTACAACTCACTATTACACCCGCAAGAGCGCACCAGTGGGTGCAAAAGTGTAAACAGATGCAACTAAATGTTCATAAAGGAATTCATTGGAGTAAAAAGAAAATCTTCTCGATTCCACAAATCCAGGAAAATAAATAAAAAAGCTCGCTTGTAATATAGCCTCAAATAATGACTGCTGCACTCATCAACTCTACCAAGTTTGACAGCTAATTTGACTGTAACCCCCACTGTTCTCACCACACACTAATTGGGACATGGTCGAGGTATTTTTTTTTTATTACTGCTGCTAATTCTCACTGGAATATAAGTGTAAGTTACATCTGTATAAATTAATCACACTACATTGCTCTCTGTACATTGGTGCATTCTTTATTTCATCTGTCCCTAATTTTAACTCTTGACTGAAGAGTTTTCCTTATTACAATTGTGCTCACCGATTGTAAAAGTGTGTGCGGGTCAGTCTTTAAAAATTAGCATTTCGTATCAACCGGGCCACATGTATGCAGAGTATTTATACTAGGGTTGCCAAACGTCCCGTGTATGGGATTGTCCCTCCTTTCATTCAACCTGTGTCATGGAAAGATCTGTGGGGATCCATTAAATGTTCCGTATTTTTGCGCCTAGGTGTGAAATGCCTGAACTTAAAATTACTGTAATAATCACAGAGGGGGGTATGTCTGTGACAACTGTGTGATCCCCACATACCCCTCCCCAAACCTGTCTAGACCCTGCTCTTGGCCTCCCTGACCACGACCCTCCCTATAACAACCACCCTCTTCTTGCTGTCCTGGGACGCCCGTCTCCTGTGCCGCCTCCTATCCGCCATCCACAACTTCTTTAAGCAAGTAAGTCACTGGATGTTGTACCTGGTAGACTATATATCTGGCACGTGACGTCATAATGAGTTGCAGACATCATGTATAGCTGTACCTTTGTACACATAAATATACCAAAGATACCTCTATATGTATATACATATATACATATATACATATATATACATATATATATATATATATATATATATATATATATATATATATACACATACAGAGAGAGAGAGAGAGAGAGAGAGATGTAGAGGTATCTGTACCATGTTAGCCGAGCTTAATAATCAAAAACGAATAGACGATACCGTTCTGTGGCTAATGAAATGCTTTTATTTGTGCGAGCTTTCGATCTCTTCTTCCGGCTGTGTTACAATGAATGAAGCCTAAAAAGGGTTTTTATTTTGAAACAGTGCATACTGGAATGTGATCTGTGATCAATCATATAAAATGGAAATAGCCGTGTTAGTCCAGTTGCAATAGTGCAGAATAAATGAGTACTTCAGTATTAGGTGATAAATTGTAACTCCAAATAAAAAAGGTACAGTACTGTTTGTCATAGGACAAGCTTTCGAGAGTTCTCCTCTCTTCCTCAGGTCGGCAATACCCTAACCTGCTGACCTAAGCAAGAGAGGAGAACCCTCGAAAGCTTGTCCTATGGCATAAATTGTTAGACCAAATAAAAAAGGTAATCACCCAATAATACATATATATATATATATATATACACACACATGATAAGAATCTATGGGTCAAACATACTAAAACCCTACTAACGCTGTTCCTTTTGATCCCATTAGATAGCACGCTAAGCTTAAATTTGGGGGCTCTAGGATTAAGCGTGTGGATTTGTATAGCCGGACAAACAAACAAACTTTCTGAATTATAGTACATAATAATAAAAAGTTAGGACACTGCCTGGTCATCTCATGCCGTGACACCCACCCCTATACGCGTTACTCTTTCTGCCACAGCTACTTGTTAGTTCAGTGCGAGTCTTTCCCCGTCCTGCCAAGCGCAGAGAGGATAACAAGCAAAGAATGGCGGTCACGCGGGGGATACCATGCAGCTCCAAGCATGTGCAAATCATTCATCACTCCGTTATGATGTTACACTTTCATACTGGATTTCGGCGTCCCGGATTATAAAAATGTAAATGTGGCTGCCGTAATTTACAATGTTGTAGAATATGGCGCATTGCTCTAGCGATACGATACGTGTTGCTGCGCTATAATTGGGCGCAAGAAACACTACCTGTGCCACCTTTAAGATTGCGGAGGAAACCGACCAAGAAAATCAACAAAAGTAATGCAAACCGCACACTTCTTAATACAGTACATATACCTGCACCATCGTGCAATTATAAGTCTACATATCCCTCATATCGCCGCAGACATGAGAGAAAATGCCAGGCAGGCATATTACAACAGAAAAGCACTTGGAAATAATTTTAGGCAATGACACAGACCCCCGGCCATTTCTTCTGTTCTTGTTCAACCATAGGTACAGATTGACGTACTTTGCCAATGTATTTTTCCAATTGATGGACAAACCAGGCAACTGCCTCCTTTACTTTGATTAATTATGAATAACTGACCCGGGACAAATCTCTGAATTATATTTCACCTTACAGATTACAATAGGGTGGGAGTGTGTGTGTTATTTTGAACTTAAACCTGCCATGGCTGGCAGATATTTGGAGAAATACACAAAACTTCACACATTGTTGGAACTTCCAAACCTGTGAGGAATTGCAAAGTTTAGGGTCAGGTGCTGAATGCAAACATTTTATTTTCGGTGAAACCTGCCTTCTCTAATGTTATTTTATAACGTAGCTTTTGGATGTATAAACATGAACAGAGATGTCACCAAGCACTGCTAAATGGCATATGATTGAGTAGTCTGTGTGTGGGTGTAAATCTTGTTTTGTTTTTTTTTTTAAAGTATTTTCCCTTCTTAGAAGCAGATTGTCTTCAAAAAGACTGGGCTGGGGAGCCTGTCACATACTGTACACCAGGAAATAACTGTATATCGGCCCACACAATGTGCACTCGTTTCAGGTTGTGTTTTCCTACTGCTTTAGTGGATAGGCCAAGCTCAAGCACTGCCCTTTCTGGTGATGATTTAGTGGCAAGGGCCCTTGTAAACTCATACCAGAACAGAGGAGACGGGGGGCATGTACCGGACACGGCGGCGGCAGAGATCCTGGCTGGCAGAACCCAGAAGTAAGGCCCGCCCCTAAATGAGGCACGATGTATCTGCCTAGCCTGCTAAGTGTAGCAGGTGAAACATCCCCTCCCTCCCCACAGGGTCTCAGCCCTCCCACTCCTCCCTCCCCCACCCCAGGCTCAATAACCTGGGGTCCAGGAGCAGACCGGGACCCCGGGACTGCTGCAGGGGGCATGCAAAGAACCTCTTTGTTATTATAGCTGTACAAAGGACCTCTACAACTCCACAGTCTTTAAAAGTGGCCTTTGCTATCTCACATATGTAAAACAGTCCTACAGTATATGTTTCCTATGTAAAAAAATTACTTACGTGATTTGTTTTTGGTGACAACAAAACAATATATGTGTTGTGCATTACAAACAGTTTATCCTGTGTGACATCTGAGATGTAATCTTAATGTTTTGTTGCTTTCAAGCAAGGATTCTCTTCTCAACCAACACTCCAAACACTACATCAAAATTAGGGGTAGTAATAGAAGTAATATTAAATATGCTTGAAGAATTGTATCATTTTTACTATGCTATTAAAAGTAGAATCACTCCCAAAATGTTTCCAGGAAGCCAGAGTAAAGTCCTCTAAAAATATTCAGCACCCTGTATTTATAAAAACATTCTGCCTATAAAACTCGTAAAAAAAGATTACAGTATGAGGTAAATAGCAGCCGTTATAATCTATCCATAAACATTTAAATACTACAAGTAGATCGCTCTGCAGTGACACATCATAAACATTTTGAAGTTGTTGTAGAGAACGTTAAAGATTTATAGGAAAGTGACATTAACAAGAAAAAAATGTTTTCATATATAGGAGTATCAGGGATTTCACTTTTAAACACACATTAAAAATCCAACAAATAGCTGTAGCACAATATAGCAGGCTAATTCACTCCCAGCTCAGCGCCTGTAAACAGGACTTCATTCTGCAAACTGGAAATATTTGGATGAACAAGCAAGTTGGGTGGCGAGATCAGTTTCAACATTGCACGTTTCCTGTGTCACTTCTTTTGCTGCTTTTTGTAAACAAAAAAAAAAAGGCAAATTAAATACTCAAGAGGTTTGCAGCTTCAGACTTGCAGAGCATTTCATTTGTATTATTCCAATTGTAGCGAGCTGCTGGGAAGGAATTCCCACCGACAATGAATACACAGGCTAATGGCTGCTGGAGCAAAGCGGACGCTGGAGGTAATGTTGTGTCCGACTGCAAAGATCATGTGATCGGTTCAGCTCCTGAAATCCGGTTCAAGTAATATATAAATATATATGTTTTTTTTTTTTTTTTTAATTAAACAGCACAGATTTCTGGAGTAGCCCTATGAGTGACGGAGGGACCACCCTACCACTGACCCTCCGCCACTCACGTGATCGCTCGGTCACAGATGACAGAACGGAAGAGGCGTTGTGCTCCTCTTCTGCTCCTCTTCCCGTTAGCGCGCGCGCAGAACATAATCTCCTCTGCGAAAACGAGGAAAGTAGTTTTTGACTTCGCTACTACGTCACGGGGCCCCTGGCGTGCCAGACCTTTGGGCACCCAAAGGGTTACCATCTTTCCCCCCCCCCCCCCCTTAGGGTTATTGCATTTACCTGGGTGTGGTCTGGCAGCTTCTTTAACTACACGATGTAACTTATAATTGATGTAATATTCTACTAATCAATAATGTCAGGCATTGTTCTCGTTTCATATGTTGATCATCTGAAAATGCTTTCTGAGAAACTCCTTTGTCTTGTTCTTGGTCTTTGTTCTTTTGAGTTCCAACATCTGAAATATGTAATATGTTACAGATTCTAGGAACATTAAACAAAGAGCAACAAAGGTTGCCAGCCTCATCCTATAAATAAAAAATACCCTCAGGAGGACATGTACATTTCATGTTGGTTCCTGTTAAAGTTCATGAAGTGTATCAACTGTAGATTTCTAGATTCTGGGTGTGAAAAGGCATTGTCCATGTTAACCGGGGCAGACAAACTGCACCTAATTTATCAGAAGAAGAAAAAATACCATTGCTTTCAATGGAATTCCAATTTTTCCCCAGTACCGCAGCAGGAACACATTGATAAATAGACTGTGTTCAACATCTACATACAATCTCATATTCTCAGAAAAATAAAACTCAAGCAGCCAATATTTACAAACTTCTGCACAAACTTGATGAAATTGGTAACACTTTATCAATGCAAAATGTCACATTTTAAGAGAAAACCACCAAAATCTTGTGAATTAATTTGAAGACATTCGCAGTTATACTGCAGGACCATCTCTTCCAATCCAACATGTTAAAAATGGGTTGCAGTTGATGGAGGAAGAGTCACGGCACATATAGGTTTTTTTTTTATTTAGAAATCACGTCTTTATCTCTCTCTTCTCTAACTTACTGCAACCAATTAACAATAAAGTAATATAATCAATGCTGTTCCATATTTTCAAGAGGGACATAAAGTAATGGATACTCAAATGGAGCAAGCATTACAAACACCTGCTTTCCCATTATAAAGACATTAAAGACCAGACATGGAGAGACTGCGTTTTTGTGAAGTACCATGTGACTTAAATATCTTCTCAAACAGTCCTTCAACACATGAGATACCTTTGCACAAACGTGAACACACCTGACATACCTGGGATATATCCTCATGTAAATCATTTGAATATACTTTGCCTATCCAAATTAGCATATTTCCCAGGTATCTCAGGTGTTCAGTTTTTTTTTCCTGCATGAGTATCTCTCCCCCTGTTTAACCCTTTGGGTGCCGGAGGGGCCACAGCTCCTCCTTAGCACGGCGAGATCGCGGCATCACTGACTTTGGAAAAGCCAGAGAAGTGAAGGAGCCGATCTCCCCTGGAAAACGAGCGGCAAAAGGCCATGACTGAGCCACTACTCATGGTGCCCCTGGACTGCCAAATCTCATGACATAGTGACTACGGCTTGGGGCACCCATAGGGTTAAATGAGTGGATCTGGACCTTAAAGAGTTGATTTGACACTACATCTTATATCAATGTATGAATGTCTTGTTTTTACTGGGGTCAGAGACTGCTGGGATTGTGTGTTTATTCATTTTAATTTTCAACTGGTATCAGTTGGTTAGCGGTTAGTGGCCCCTCCTGTCAGGGTTTAAGCTCACCTCACCTCACTTTGTAAAGTAGCGGATTGTTTCATGTTCCTGTGTGGACAGACCCACTGAGGCCCTTCTCCCTCCACTGCAGAGGTCACTGAGAATTTTCACAGGTAGTGTTAGGACCTGCATACTGGTCATGCCGTGACGTGGCTGCGAGCTTATAACGCTTTGACCAAAGGGTTTAACTAAATGACCCTTACTCATGAGAATACTAACACTGAAGTATTTAACTATGTATTTTGTCACACTGGATGTAGCATTGGGTATTTTTGTCTTGAGTTTACTTCACACTGATAGAATAGGCGCTTTGTGGAGTGCTGCAAGAGGAGTTCATGTGATAAAATCTATCTGTTTTCTTGCCTAATCGTCACCTTTTGCCTGTCTTTTTCCTGTGTCTAAATCTACCAGATCAGATAAAGTAATGTTAATCTGCGGTAAAAGTAGCACCTTTCTCTCACCTTGTGTATGCAAGTGTGGCAAAAATGGTCTTTTTGCATCAATGGAAAAGCATCAGGAAACCAACTGTAATATATATATATATATATATATATATATATATATATATATATATATATATATATATATATATAATGTTCGCTATTACTAACAAAGGCTTATAGAGAACCATCAAATGCAATGGATGCTATTGTTTACATTTTGCCTTTTAGGTGAAAGGTCGGAATATCATTGAATGTGCTTTACAAAAGACATACAGGGTATAATAATATATATTTTGACAAGAGGGTCTGGTGTGCGATTATACTTTTCTTCATGCAATTTAGTAATTATCACAAGAGGGAGGATATTTATGCTCTACCCTCTATTCTGCTTTTCAAAGAATCTTTCTTTCCCTTCTTTTATTTATTCTTTGTGTAAAAGGTACTAGAGCACTGAATAGGAGTAAATTAAATTCACAATAGCAGTAATACTTCAAAAAGCTGTCAGTAAACAGTCTACTGACTCTTTTCCTCCGGGACCCCGGATGGTGATAAGGAACCGTTTTTCTTGCTTTTTTTCATTTCAAAACAATCTTTGGTGATACAAATTATCAAGGGAGTTATAAAACACATTCATCCAATAGAAGTGTGCATTAATTTGTTCAGATAAAAGTATTTACTTGACCTGTTATAAGGATATAGCCGATTTATCTTTATGGTAAATGCGTCATCTCAACATGCAGTAAGTATAACATTATGTGACAAAACAACACCCACTGATCTCAAAACCTTATATAGCTCATTATTATACATTATTTAACGCAGCAATCTTCCCGTTCCCCAGATACAAAAACAGTGAAAGTAACAGTATTTTATCTTCTCCCAGGGGAAGAAAATGTCCCCCAAATCTATTAATAATAATAATAATAATAATAATAATAGCATGTTCTTGTATAGCGCTGCTAGTTGTACGCAGTGCTTTACAGAGACATTTTGCAGACAATCTATGTTTTTGGTGCCTGAGGCATAGGGAGATAAAGTGACTTGCCCAAGGTCACAAGGAGCCGACACCGGGAATTGTACCAGGTTCCCCTGCTTCAAACTCTCAGTGCCAGTCAGTGTCTTTACTCACTGAGCCACTCCCTCTCCCTGGCATTGGACAGACATTGGACAGACATCACCAGTATGTGATGAACCAGGGGTATGGGAGGATCTACAGATGCTAAACATATCGCAATTTAGCTCCAAGGGAACACGCTAGTTCAAATCATGTAGAAAGAAAAATCCTGAATTGCTGCTTTGATGGAATATTTGCTACTGGACATGAGTAGAAAGATATCAGGACTGCACACCAGCAGTTAATACCAGGCATCAGCCTTCTAGTTTGTTATTATATCTATGTTTTTCTATTTACTGATGTTGTGTGCCATTTGCTTACTTTGGGTGGATGACAACTGATTGCACAATACTCGGCCAAGAGACCCAAGAAATACCTGGTTCTGCATGTTTCTTGGGCTAGAAAAACAGCAGTAGACAGGAGAGAAAAGAGACATTTAAAGGCACTGTTCAGAGAGAGATTATAATTATTGATGTGCAGAAGAACTCATTCTTATTGAGGATAGAAAGTAGTTCACATGCGGTACCGAATCACCGGACCTTAATAATGACGATTCTGACAGCAACAAATAGCCCATTTGTTTAGAGTTCAATCAATAAATGCTCTATAAGCAATGTAAACTTAACTAGAAGTGCTACCGTATGTGCTTCCATGCACCAATGAGGGCAGGCTACTTCCAGAGGTTAGAAGCAGAGTTGATAGAACTTGGCTGTCGTAACAAGAAAACTTTCTCACTGGAGTTCTCTCTGTCACTGCAGATTTTGGCAATACATTTTCTGGCGACGATGTTAATTATTCAGACATCATAATTAATTGGATGTCAAAATGATTAAGAATTATTTTTCATCGGAAAGGAAAGAGCAGACAAATGCAAAGCCGTGCAAACTGCAACCCTGTGTATCATAAAGAAATGAAATATGATTTAATAGGCTATTAAATTGCTGCTACAGTATAATGCCTCTAACATTGGGAAACACACAAAAAATAATTACACTTGCTTTCTTTTCCCCCCACCTACTTTCCACAGTCACTTTTTGTTGCAAGTAGTCTGTCATAATTCTTACTGTATGTAGAGTTGATTTAGAATTTACATTTCTTAAAATAAATAGATTTCATTTGAATGCAATTTTAGTAACCAAATGCTGGAAGTGGCTGTTCTTAACACTGCCCTTTAACATAAGGGCTAGTATGTGATTTCCGTAGAAAGAAAAAAAACATCTGCTATTTTTGAGGGTTTCTGTGGATTCTGGCATCCTTATGTTCAGAGGTATGATACTTAAGCTCCATGTTCCAGAACCAGCCATGAAAACATTCTAGATTCAAGATGTCCATAGCACCTTTAGGCCGTGATTATACCAGAAATCGCACACGACGGCGCGATGCTGCGCAGCTTCAAAACAAAACAATAAAATGCAATGAAAGCGCACATACCAATCGCAACGGTAGCACCGCGACGTGCTGCAAAGCTTCTGTCTCATGAAGAAATTTGAGATTTTGTTTTCCACAGGCGACGGCCGCATCACGTGATTTGTTTGGCCAATCACAGTGCATCTTAAACAAACCAATCGTACACACACACACACACACACACACACACACACACACACACACACACACACACACACACACACACACACACTGGTGTGAAAAAGAAAGTACACCCTCTTTGAATTCTATGGTTTTACATATCAGGACATAATAACAATCATCTGTTCCTTAGCAGGTCTAAAAATTAGGTAAATACAACCTCAGATGAACAACAACACATGACATATTACACCATGTCATGATTTATTTAACAAAAATATAGCCAAAATGGAGAAGCCATGTGTGAAAAACTAAGTACACCTTATGATTCAATAGCTTGTAAAACCACATTTAGCAGCAATAACTTGAAGTAATCGTTTTCTGTATGACTTTATCAGTCTCTCACATCGTTGTGGAGGAATTTTGGCCCACTCTTCTTTACAAGGTTGCTTCAGTTCATTGAGGTTTGTGGGCATTGATGTGCCTGGTATGATAGATGCAGTGGGTGTCAGGGTACGTGGCATAGAGGGTGCAGGGGGTATTACACCAAACATGGAGTATGCAGGGGGTATGCATGTGCCTGGTATGATGGATGCAGTGGGTGTTAGGGTACCCACCCAGTCAGCCACTCAGTCATACACACACACATATATATTCATCAGAATCAAGATTACCAGCACTGGTAATTACCTGCACACGGTGAAAAAAAGAAATTAATGTATTCATCCATACAATACCAGGTAACCTGAAATCCCAGGTCCCCCCAGCCATGGGCCTGGGATGGGGGGAAGGGGGGTTATGGGCCTGGAAAAGTGGTATAAAGACATTTGGGTGGGGGTATAAGGAGGTATGAGCCTGTGGGGCAGGGAGCATAGTGTGGAGGAGGGGTGGCGGCCAGCAGAGGGAAGGGCCATACCCGCTAGGGTCCCCATCTGGGGAGTAGGGAATAAGGCTCGGGACAGGGGGCCTGTGTGTCTCTGTATATTTATGCTCCTTTACTTTTGCTACCATAACCAACCCTTATTCTTATTCTGAAATGCCCCAATGGGTTTTCTAATTTGGAAATAAACCGATACGATTATTTCGTTTTTTGTTGATGGGCACTAAAAGAGTCAGCAACTTTGGGATTGCTGCTACATTTCAGTTAGCTTTGAGCCTTTGAACAAATGCCTACAAATCTGTACCCATTCTCTACTTCAGGATACTAAGCTTCTCACTGTTAGGACAATTGCACATCTTCAGTTATGAAATATTCACGAATCTATCACAAAAACAATTAGAAAAGGTTATGCATTTCTGCATGTTTTTCCTTTTATTGCAGTCCCAATATATTATCTGTGCCTTAGTGAAAACGCACCCTTAATAGAAGTATATATCCCTCCTTGTGCGTCATCTATATTGTAAACCTGTGTGTGCATGTGCTGAAGTTTTGACCAAAAGCCCTAACGACCCTAAAAATTCTGTGTAAATTTGTAGCTAGGTAGTTCTAACGTCAGTGGCGCAAGGAGGCATCTATCTGTACACCCCTCGCTGTCTTGTTTTCTCAGCTTCTGCCAGCCAGCTGAGGTCACATTCAGGTATTCCAGATGGCAGGATGTAGTTCTCTGCTGGTTTCCAAATCAAATTTGACAGATAAGAGATGATGATTAACGACTGGATTTCATTTGCATGCTACACATTTACAGTCTGTAGGGGGGGAGGGGGGTGGAAGCATCCAAGAAAAGCAGCACACAGAAATGTCATTAAAGAGAAGAAAAAAAAAAAGTGAACTAAATTTGACCTCTCAATTCCCAGTCAGGTCAACGTTGGAACATTTCAGTTTCAGTATCAGGAATACTGTTCACTGTGATAATTTGCTTACAATCAATCTGCAGTAAATTTTATAGCGTGCTGTAGGCACAAACAGGAAGAGTCAATAGCTTTCCCAAGCATTTGTTAAATAACCACTATATATTTAAAAAAATAATAATTTAAAAATAGCATTTTGTGGTCATGCTTTTAAGTTGGCTTGTGTAACTTAAAAATAAAAAAATAAAAAAACACTGTAAATGAGCCTTTTGGAATATGAAGAGTATTGATAAGCATTCATATCTCCTATACCCTAATTAACATTTTCAAAGACCCGAGTCTCCCATCCCTGCCATCTATGAAGACCTTCTGACCATGCTCATTACTCACTAAATTGACATTCAATAGATACATTGCCTTTATTGGAGTGTAATTATTATAGAATGTTATATGGTAGTGAGGAAGAATGCCCTGCGAATTATTTAAAGCTGCAATCACCCCTAGCTAACACCCCCCTCTTATTTTTTTTACAAGATTGGAGCAGGGGAGCCTACAGTGCTCAACCCTGCTATTTTCAGCTACGGGGAGTCCCTGGTTCCCGAGATACTCACCAGTGAAGTTACTGATATTACGTCATACTTTTTAAAGGGGATTTAAATGACTGTCCAATAGGAACACCTAGCTACTGATGTTGCGGCTTCCTATTGGCCCAAGATTTGGCAGCCATTTTGTTTCCCCTGGATGGAGATTTAAACTCAGTAACTTCATCAGTATGCATCTCAGGAACAACATGATCAGATCAGGATAATCCCCAAGTTCCATTGTGTAAAAAAAAAATGGGAAGTGAAAGAAAATAAACTATACCAGTATGTTTTTTTTTTTTACAGAGTCTGAACCAGGGCGTCTCCAGGAGCTGCACCGTGCAATTCCTAGCACGGGTACCCACGGTTCCAGAGATAGTAATCTTTTTTTATGCTCTAGTAACATGTAAGTAAAAGATGACCAGTTGACCACTGGGATCTTCCAATAGGAATCTGCTATGTCATGCTTTGATGACGTTTGCAGCTTCCTAGTGGTCTGTGGTAGTCACATTGATTTCCCCAAATAGACCAGAAACACCATCACCTAAAAATGTCTGGTCCCAATTCTGTATAAAAAAAAAATACAAAAGTTCGAAAAAAACGTGAGTAGTGGGGATTGCTGTTTCAAGATTGTCCTCATCTAGTCAGACCAAAGGTAAGCAAGGTTACTTAATAAATATGGCAGCAGCTGAGGTTTCAGTAAGTTCCAATCCTGCTGAGCCTTAAGTGTGGGACGGTGGCGCACAACCCAGAAGGTCCGCCCAAGCACACTCCCCCAATCATCAACTTCCCAAGCTCCATTCCCTCCTCAACACCTGCACCCATATACCACCCTCCTAGCGCAACAACTTCACCGGCACCCTTCCCTTCAGCGCAACAACTGCAGTCGGGCCTGATTTCACAGTGGCGGTACTGGCCCTAGCAATCCTCTCTGTGGGCCTAATGATAAGTACAGGCTAACTACTTCCCAATGGCAGTCCGACAGGCAGAAATAAGACCCCCGAAGTATTAAACATTAAGGATATATCAAGTAAGAGACTGCAGCTTTAAATAACAATCTATTCCACGCAGGAACCCCGAGTTAACGAATATTTGTCTCTGTACTCCCAGCATTTGTGGGGTAATATTCTATCCACAAAAGGGAAATAATGATTTATAGCAAGCTAACAAGTAAGGGGAATAGTGTTACAGTACAAGTTCTGCTCTCCTTATTCACCGCCTCTCTGGCAATGGTAAAACTGGGACTCCCGTGAGCCAGGGGGCCACCCTCCCTTTGAGTAGCAAAAAATAAAGAATTTGGGGGAATGCCCAAACCTTACAGTACGGTGTATATGTCAGTGTACTTTGCTGTTCTGTACTGCAGTTACTACCACTAGGTCTCATAAAGTACCCTTCCCGCTCTACTCCTTGTCAATCTCATGCCAGCACCAGCAAAAACGGGGAGAACGAGAGCAAATTGTGGTTGGTATAACTGCATTCCATTTGAAGTGAGGCTCAAGTTTGATTTATTGCTCCAAATACAAAAAACAGCCAAATGAAATCTCTACTGCCGTTTCTTTCCCTTTTTTTTTTTGCAGAAAAACCTAGTTTGAATAAACTGCGAACCCACGCACATTTGGGTATATATATATATATTTTTGCTCATTCCTTTCACAATAAATAGAGTAAGCAATCGGACTGAAAAGGTTGACCTTATTTTGTCTGTGTGTGTGTGTTTTTCTTTTTTATAAAGTGAATTATTGATTAAAACATTACAGACTTGGCTGAGCACTGCAGCAATGATTACTGCTGAGAAATGGAACCTTCGACAATTTATTGTGGGATTAATTCTAGCCCTGTGAAATACTTTTTGAAAAGTTTCCTTGTTCAATGGATCACAGCTAAACAATATATATCGTATATATATATATATATTTTTTTACTAAAAGGAATACTAGAACTATATAATATCTACTATATAATACCTACTGTACCACTGTGATTATGCTTCTGATCATGCCACCTTTCATGTGCTTGGATAGGAGAACCCACAACGCTGTTGTAATCGCTGCAAAGGGTACATGACCAGCAGCACAGGAAGGATCCGTTTATTAAATAAAAAATGCTAACACTCGCGGGGTCTTTAAGTGAACAAATATATCAATGTATTCAATAAAAAGATCAATGTTTCAGTCCACTCTTGGTCCTTTGTCAAGATGGTCCAGTCCTAGAGTGGACCAAAACGTTGATCTTTTAATTTAATACATGGATAGATATATTTGTTCACTTAAAAATCCCGTGTGTGCCAGCATTTTTATATTTATTTCATGCTACCTTTGAGACACTTCTTACAATATTCTTATACACTGTACACATATGCCCTTTATTCTATAACCTGCAAAGCTGTTTATTTCCCTGTGCTGAATTAACACTTGGAATCAGCTGCAGCATATTGAAAATGGCCTAGCTCGAGAAGGAATCCCTGACATATTTGGGACTGCTGTTTTCTCTGGTCATTCCCTTTGTTTCCCTGTGTAAAGTAAGCGGCAGGGGATTCATTATTCCTTCAAATTCAGTGTATATTCGGTATATATGTAGCTGCTACTACAGATGTTTATGGCGTTTGCATATCTGTGAGGGTCCAGGAGAGCTGAGTGGTCCGCGTTATAGTGGGGACCAGGACAGGCTTTTGATGACTTCAGACTTTTCCCATGGTGTCAGCGCCTCCAGCTTCAGTGGGCTCCAGGATTCCCAGAGACAGCCCCCCCTAAAGCAGACGTCTTGTCCACCCCTGCCCAATAGACTGTAGACTTGGGCAGAGGTATATAAAAGTAAAGGGGATTTATTGGCACTCACTGCAGATGTTATACAGCGGATGCATATAGTGACAAAGGATCCCAGGCCTCTGGATGGTGCTGGGCTTTCAGGTAGTATTGAGGCCTATAATCTCTTGCCTCCTAACCCCAGAGGGTGGGAGCACAACGCACCTCCTCTCCCTAGGAGTAATGGAAGAGAACTCCAATTTGGCAATTCCTCTCTGAGACTTCAGAAGGGGAGTGCTCAAGGTCTGTAACATGATTGGCTGTACCAGAACCTGAGTCACCACCACTTCTGTCACTCAGATAGTAGCATGAGGGGGTCAATGCCCACAGGATTGCCTGCCACAGCCTGTAGCTACAAAGGACTCACGTGACAGAGGGTAGAGAGGCAGTCTGGGCCAGCCATGCTACATAAATACATACATATACACACCATACAAATTTTAAGTTATGGTGGATGGAAAAGGCGCTATATTATTTTTTTATTAAAAAAAAAAGGTTAAAATCTGCAATGGTTACACTCACAAACCTAGAATAAAAGTGTGGGACCTGAAGGTGGAACTGATCTACTTGTGCTGAAGCTGTGCAAAACAGAGGAACCAGAGTCCCACTAAAGACTACAGCGAAGGGGGAATACCATGCAAGTGCTACAGAGTGCCAGAGGACAAATTTCGAAGTGCACCATCTCCACTTCCTGGTCTGCGGAGGGCATCCTACACCACGGCTGATGCATAAGGGAGACACTGGGGAGCCAACAAGCTGAGACGGAGATTGAGTATTTAACTCATACATGCACTTTATTATCCTATGTTTGTGAGTTTTTAACACTTTTTTTTAATTAAAACTGTTCAAGCAATATTACACTAGGAGAGAGCGCCTTCTCTTTCTTTTTTCCTTTTCATATATACTGTACACACACACACACACACACACACACACACACACACACACACACACACACACACACACACACACACACACGCTATCTAACCTTTTAATACTAGATAACATTACATATTTAATTAATTTTGAACGATCACGAAAAGATTCCTCTGACTGGATGTGTAAACTTAACCATGCTTACTGAAGCTCAGAACAGGGTAGCATACGGCCGCGCTTGTAGGCCTGGCGACGGTGATGGCAAGTCGCGTCAAAACAAGCTTACTTAAACTATAGCCTATAGTAGGCGCGACCGCAACGGCTTGGTCATGATCAATGGAAGTCAATGAAAACTGATTTTTCGGCGACCGCTGCGTGACATCAGCGGGCACATGAGCGGTTCAGCCAATGAGGGTGAACCGCTCACAGCCACGCCCCCACCATGCCCCCCGGTCGCCGTCTCTTGCCTCCTACACAATAGGCAAAAAACGCAACGGATGACGTCGCCAGGACTATAAGCGCGGCCTTAGGCTGCAGCCAGGCCAGGAGGAGGACGCTTGTGCGCGGTGACGTCACGCGCTTTGCTGGGCCCGGGCGATTTATGGCCAGCTAGTGTCGCGCACAGGGGGGGTGGGGAGGGGGCGTGGCCATGACATCACAGAGCTGGTTCGTCCTCATTGGGCGAACTGCTCACGTGACATCTGACGTCACGCTGCGGTCACTGAAAAATCAATTTTCATTGACTTCCAGCGATCGCGACCAAGCCGTCGCATCGCTCCTACTATAGTCGCACGCGGTGGATTCAATACCTTTGTTTTGACGCGACGTTGCATCGCCGGGACTATAAGCGCGTCCTAACGGTTAGAAACATGGATTCGCTCTGAAGAAAAATTTGGTTCAACTCTCCAAATGTAAAGCTGCTAAAAGAAAATGTATATATAAAAAAACTAAATATCATACATACCACAGCTACACAGGGGAGTTTAAGAAAAGTTAAATCTCAAGTACTATAGGCAGCATATTTTCCTTCTGTCGGAGTGTCTGCAGCATTCAGAAATGCAGTGAATCAGCACAGCCGATATATATTCTTACCATATGTGAATGTAAATGCGTTTAGAATCCATAATATTAACAATAACAAATTATGCGTCTTGAGAAACTAAGCAAATTGATCTGGAGGTGACATTTGATCAAATTGCTCGCACTGCATTCCTTTTAATGTCGGTGATTTTCTATTCAATATTTCGCAGCATTCTAGAATTAATCAATGAGCACAAAAAGCACAAATGTGGCAACTTACACTAACCAGGGAACACTCTGCACATTATATACATACAGTATACGTTCTGTATCCCTTTCATCTTGTTCCAAATTTAGTAGATAACAAACAGATATTATTTCATTTAACCATACAATCCTGCTACACGAATAAGACTTTTGCCATGAAGGTATTTTTTTTTTAACTAACTGTACTCAAATAACATTAAAAAAAAAACAATTATAAGAAACCCTCATGTAAAGCATTAGAGCTGCTGTCTGCAGCCTGTGTTATCTAAGGTCACCAAGGCTGCACAGAAAAACAGAACCAGGAATGGCAGGCGTCTACTGTATGTGGAAAACATATATAATGACATGAGCAAAACTATATATATTATACCCTACTGTAGCAGATAAGGTGGCTTGGGTTTCAAAGGATATTTTGAAAGGATTATTCCCCATCACTGCAGTAAAGTATTGCTGACACCTAGACCTGCAATGTGATATATTTGAAGTACTTCTATTCACATGCTTCTTTAGATGAATCATAGCACAGTGACATGACATTACAGGCCCATCTCACACTAAAAAAGGGTTAAATAGTGCACTGATTGTCAATGCATTGGGACGTGTTACCCAGACAGGATCCCCGTCTCAGAAAGGTTAGCGAGTAGTGTACGTTGCTGCAGACAACATTGCATAGAATTACATATTTTAAAGAGGGTAGGAGAGGATCAGTGTTAATGTGCACAATAATTGACATTTTGACAACGACACAAAGACAAAACACGCGCACATAAAAGAGTGGCTGTCCCATCAGAAGGTGAGGATTAGCATATGGAAGGTGCAGTTAATCCTGTTGACCCCAGCGCACCATTTCCTGAGAGAACACACCTGTTCTAAAATGACAAATGTCAGGAGTACTGCAGCCTGCTCTTGCATTAATATACTGCTGTCTGATGATACTCTTGTTCGCTTAAAACCTGCTCTTTTTATTGTTCAAATAGAATATTTCAAGCCACTGTATGGAAAAATAAATAAAAGCCCCAATATATGTGTTGTTTTTGAGACTATAATAGCCTTTAGTTATTTATTTTGCTAGACACAGTAAGGTTGTGGCTGGTACGAGGATGCCAAAACCTCTCAATTTAAAGATGAGAAACTCCTGAGCACATTTTATACATATTGTTTCAGGTGTCCAAAGTCTAGTTCACCCTATTGTTATACAGCAAACACTGACTAAACGGCAGGGAAGGATTCTGGGTACTGACATGCAAATAACCACCACACTGTCACGTTTTGCTTCCTATTCCATAAGTAGCACTTTTACTGAGACACGCTGGTTTAAGGACAGGTATCCGAACACAAAAGGCACAAACATAACACAAAACAGATGAGAAGAAAAAACAGATGAGAAGAAAAAAGACAGACTGTTAACCGCGGAGGAAAAAAAGAAATAACGGGGCCTTTTCACCCTGCACCTATGCAACAAAGCATCTGCCCTGGCTTGCACCTTGGGGAGTGTCAGTAAGAGGAGTTGGGGAGAAGTTACATGGTGCACAGATTATAATGAGATGCATTGCAGTCTGCAGCTCTCTGCGCTTATGTTTTTGCCTTTTATTTGCCACATTAATTCCCCCATATCGGAAGCGGCGTAAGTCTAACATAGTGCATCGCATGTAAGAAAAGGTCTTTACCTAATCTGTTGTCATGTGGCAACGCATTTAGATTTTCTATTTTGACCCTGCATATATTATATTGTATGTTTGTGTTGCCACATTATTTTCTGTAACTAAGCACTGTACTACTTTAGTACAGTATATTACTTTTTTTAATGTACTGTTGTGGGCTGTAATTGTAGTTTGCATATTTTTGAAGAGAGTTACTGCATATTTTTCTTATTAAAGAGGGGCCAAAACCCTGCAAGTAAAACGTGACACTATGTTTGGTGGTGGCAGCAATTTGATATACAGTATATTGTAAGGCAGCGGTGGGCAAACTGCGGGGCGCGTCCCCAGGTTAACTGTGGGGGACCCGCGCTTTCCGAAGGCACTTAAATTAAGTGCCGGGGAAGTGACAAAGGCCTCTGTAAACCTTACTTACCGTGGTTCAGCTGGCATCTCGAGACACGTCGCCATGGCAACGCGGCGTCAAATGACGCCCAGACCCCAGGGGTAAGGAGGAGGGAGGGGGGGCGCGCGGAAAGCAGGACAGCCGGCAGGGGGGCGCAGGGGAAAAAGATTGTGATCCCCTGTTGTAAGGGATTGAGGGGAGATATTACTCATTTTAGGGACCCTGTGGAGAGATTAGTGAGTCAGCTAGATAGTTGTGTATTAACCCTTGTCACATACACAAGTCACATGCTCACAGGTGTCCCATACGTGACACCCTGAGAGACAAAGAAGCAATCAATACAGTATTTAGAGCATGTGTTGGCTTTCTAGCACTTGCCGTTTAAAACAAGCAAAGCATACGACTGGTGTAACTTGCCCTGCTTTTAATGAGCCTATTTAATAACCTATAGATATCTATTATTTTCACTAATGAGGGTGTTTACAATTTTGGAAAATGTTGAGCTCAAGTCATGGAAACTTCGCTGTTTTTAATTGCAAGCAATTCAGGGGCATTAGTCACTTACATTGGCAGAATAACCAATGATCAGGTATTATCTAGTCACATAAACATTATTATTTTTTTAGAACTAGAGTTTTATTGGTTTTTAGAGCGAAGAGCATACAATCATTGTTTCTTAACTTCACCAAAATCAAAGAAGTTTAACATCTTATTCAACAGTAAATCATATACAAACCAAAGAAAAGAAAAAGGAGGGGGAGAGGGTAGGAAGGGGGAGGGAGGGTCTGCTTTTCCTTATATAAACTCAATTTTGTGAGCCATTTCCTGGTGGGCTTTAGTATCGGTATATGTAATCAATAAGTCTCTAATCTTCCTGTGACCTAAATTCCCTTCTACACCGCGGAAACTCAGTCCCCAAAGTAGCTTGTGCCGTCACTGAGATCAAATGAGAATGCATCTACTGTACCACCTTCAAAGCAATAGTGTGGAACTCTCTACCCCGGCGATGTCTGTCTGAGCCAACTATTGCATTTGGCTTTTAGAAAATTTTCGCAAGTGTCATTTATAAGACTTGTCAATTTTTCCATCTGGCATACAAACCAAATTCTATTCCGAATCTTAGAATTTGAAGGAATTTTGTTTTGTTTCCATACTGCTGCTATCTCGCACCTCGTAGCTGTTGTGAAGTGGGCAACCGATTTAAGTTCAACTTTGGCTAGACCCGGCAGAGGTCTATTAAGTAGGAAGAGCCATGGGTCAATTGGAATTGTGAGGTCAAAAATCCTCTGTAGACAATCTCTAATCTTTTCCCAAATAGGGGTAATCCAAGGGCAGGACCACAGCATATATTTCTTGTCCACGGTCTCTCCACATTGTCTGGGACACAATGGGGAGTACCCTGTTAGAAATTTTGATAATTTGTGTGGGGTGAAGTACCATCTCATCAATACCTTACTGTATATGCATTCTCCTTTAATGCAGTGCATATTGAGCTTTTGGTCGCTGCTGTGACTATCGCCTTCCAGTCATCATCTTCCAGAACTTCGCCCAAGTCCGCCTCCCATGGTGTCATGTATTTTAGTTTTTGTGTGACTTTGGGGCCAGAACTGATTACTTCTCTATACATTTGCGATGTGAGTCCACAAGTGTCAGTCTCTAACAGATAGAGCCTTTCGAAAGTAGTCAATGGGGGACGGGGGCTATGTTTGTTATAGAATGCTCTGATCTGGAGGAACCTATAAAATTCCGAGTGGGGGATATCTTTGTCCGATTCAATATGTTCAAATGATTTAATCTTGTTATTGCCCTCCAGATCTCAAAGTCTATTCACCCCTTTTTCTTTCCAGATTGAGAAATCCACGCTACTCAGGCCACAAGCAAAATCTGGATTATCCCATATTGGAGTCAGTAAAATTTTGGTGGTTAAAGTGCATTTACATTTGGAGGCCTCCTAAATTGATAATGAGTTGGTCATAGAGGATAGCGGTGTTTTTATAGCCTTTCGTGCTGTTTTTGGAATCCAGATTAGGTTGTTCAACTCCAATGGGGAGCAAGCTTCTCTTTCCAATGACACCCATCTTTTCAATTCTGGGTCAGTTTGTCATTGGGAAATCTGACATAATTGTGCCGCTTTGTAGTAGGACAGCAAGCAAGGTACTGCTAGACACCCTTCTGATGTTTGTTTCAGGAGAATTTGTTTCCTTACTCTCGTTTTCTTACCCCAAGATATATTTGGAGATTGCAGATTGAAGTGAGAGTATATCCTTCAATCTCAGGTAGAGTCTGAAATAGATATGACTTGTGGGAGGAAGTTCATTTTAACGCTGTCAATTTTCCCTATCCAGGATGTATTGTGATTAGACCATTTTCTGATGTCCGCTTTCAGAAAATGAATTAGTTTGGGGAAATTTTTGCCTTGTATATGGACCTATATTCTTTGGTAATAAATACCCCTAGGTATTTAACGGCTTTGTGTTGCCAGTTAAAATTGAAATGAATTTCTATTAATTTTTCTGTTTTCGGGAGATTTATATTCATCGCTTTCAATTTGGCTTAATTTGGAATCCTGATATTCTATTACATTTCCCTAGCAAGTCGAATATATTGGGTAGCGAGGTGAGGGGTTTAGAGATAGTCAGAAAGACATCGTCAGCATATAGGGCTACTTTATGTGTTTTGTTCTTTTACATCGATTCCTGAGATGTCTGGGTTCTGTCCTTCAGAGATCCCGGGGGGGGGGGGGGGGGGCAGTCCCCAACTGACAATGAGCTCCCGGCCATTTCCTCAGGGACCAGTGTTGTCTCTACTCCCCCCCTCCCGCTCCCTAACTCTGTGTCAAACCCCAACTCCTCTACCTCACCTCTGCCTCTCTACCCCGGAAGAGCCATACCGTATTTCAGGGGCCCACACATTATTTTCTCTGTCCCTTCTCATCCCATGCATACCATGTTTGTTTCGTACATAAGCTGTACCTTAGCTTGCCAGTTCTGAATTCCCCCTCCATTCCCCTCTCCATCCCCACCCCCAGTCCCTATTGTCCATGTCTTTGGTACTTACTGCAGCTGTGAACTCACCGAGGACTCGAGTGTCTGATCGCAGGGGCTGCTCCGGAGCTGTTGACACGTCCTTTTCTTATTTGCTGTAGTTCTGACCTCCGCTTCCCCCACCCCACCATTTCCCTGCCTCTCTCGTTGACTGCCTCCCTCCGAGATTGCTGCCTGACGTACGGGCTACTGCTGCATCCTCTTCATCCTCTCCGGGATCCGTCTGGTCTCCGCCACTCACTTGTCTGCCATGAAGTGGTCTCGTCGATATCCGTCATCACCAATGCCGTCATCTTTCCCACCTTAAGATGGCCGCTGCACCATGCGCCGCTGTGTTCAGGGTAAGTACTGCAACGATTAACAGTCTAACTTAGGTAAACTTGTGAAATGGGGTAAGACACCTTTAAGTGCTTAATTGGCACTTAATTGTTATCAATTTGCTGTTTAGCTCTTCGATCCCGCGTTGCTGCCTTCACTTCACGCCGGATCAGGAGAGGACTCCCCTGCGGACAAGAGGTTAGTGGGGCTGCCAGACCCAGACTTTAGTCCCAGCGTTTGGCGAAACGCTTCCCCATCCTCTAGCCATCTCAGGGTGTTAGCAGATCCATTTTTTATTACCAATACGCCGAAGGGGAAGACCCAACGGTAACGGGTTCCCCGATCCCTTAGAATCTTACTGTAGTAACCGGGGATAGATTTTTTTCTCTTTAGGAGCGTAGTGGGGGATATGTCCTGATATACCATCAGCTTGATCCCTTCATATTCGTTAGTGTTTGATGCTCTTGTGATTTGGCATAGCACTTCCTCAGTGTGGAAAAAGTGGAACCGCATAATAATGTCTCTAGGGGGTTCCCCGGCTGGGGCTTGGATCTTAGTGCCCAGTTACAAACGGTCCAAATGAAGATCCGATTCTGACTTGTCAGGGAGCACTTGACAACCATTTTGTCACAAACTCTTCTGGGTCAGTGATGTCCTCCGAGACTACCCTGAGCCTAATATTATTTTGCCGATCCCTATTCTCGGAATCCTGTTGTTTATCAGATAAGTCCAGGATCAGGGTTTTTAGGTGAGCTGTTTCTTTTTAGTTTTTCTGCAGGGCTCTAGCGGTAGAGTCCAAACGTTTCTGCAGTGCATCGGTTCTGTCCCCGATGTTGTTAATGTCCTTTCTGAGCTCATTTAGCTCCTTTTGAAAAAGGGATTTTTATCTCCCTGCAGAATTCTTTTTGAGGTCCGACCGGGTCACCAATTGTTGATCCCTTTTGTCTCTCCTGCTCTCCGATCCATCGCTGTCCGATTCGAAACCCTCCTGCGGTGATGGCGCCCTGGAGTCCCCCGCTTGTGCCATATCCCTCTTCGTGAAATAATCGGTAAGCACGTAGGTAGCCTACCTTGATTTAGATCTGGTAGACATCCCTTATGTGTCCAGTGTCTGACCTTTATTCGAAATTTGTAGTGTTTATACTGTTGGCGCTGAATTTTAGCTTATTTAGTGCCGATGGGAACGGAGCTCACTCTTCAAGCGTCCATTCCCTCGGCTGTCGCGCATGCGCCCTCTCACATAAACATTAAGGAAAAACACAAGCTACTTTAGCAAATCCTTTATTTTAAATGGCCCTTACTCAACCCAGCCACGATACTTACAGTTACCTGAAAACCTAAGGATTCATTCGAAGAGCCAAAGCGAGCATTGTAACGAAAAAAAAATAATGCAAATGTGCACAAAGCACCTTGATACATTGAGGCATTTTTGCATCTTTTGTGCCACTGAGCAATTAGGGAGTGGGAATTGCCACTGAGCAATTAGGGAGTGGGAATTGCCACTGAGCAATTAGGGAGTGGGAATGCACTGAGCAATTAGGGAGTGGGAATTGCCACTGAGCAATTAGGGAGTGGGAATGCACTGAGCAATTAGGGAGTGGGAATTGCCACTGAGCAATTAGGGAGTGGGAATTGCCACTGAGCAATTAGGGAGTGGGAATTGCCACTGAGCAATTAGGGAGCAATTATTGGAACAGGCTAGGAAGATACAAAGTGCAATACTATAATGAGATGCATCAAAATTTGTAACGACAAAGAATGCTATTTCCCCTTCTTGTTTTGTCAATTAAATCCACCAGGTTTAAGTGGTGTCAATCTCTGCTCTTACGTGAACATTTACAAGTTTCCGATATATCCTTACTTTGTCATCACATCTACAGTATTAATTAACACAACTACTTTTACAGCTCTGACATGTACATTTCCTTACCGCCTGAGAAACCACTGAAGATGCCATGTTCTGCCAGAAAATAGTAATACCATATTCTAATAGCTTAAAGCAGCAATACTACATTCCCCCTTCTTGTTTCCTATTTTTATATGTAAAGCATGTGACTATGTATAATGCTACATTCTTACCTAAGCTGGCAATCTTTTGGTGCTCCTGTTATAAATCTGTCAAAATCCTGATTATGTGCCTAATATAGTGGCTGCTTCAGTCAGTGTAACTCAGCAGCTACAATGTATCCTTATATTATTACTAAGGTAACATTATCTATTGTTACAGTTTTCAGCTCAAACTGCAGGGAATATTTGCAACAATTTATACCAAACAGGAAAGTGTTACAAAGATCTTGCACTGCAGGGGAGGTGGGCTAACACTTGCTATAGAAAGCAAAGGATGCTTTAAACTCATTAAAAATGGCATTGAGTTGAATAATAAAAACAGAAATACAGTAAGTATTATCCAATACTACATAACAGATTTATTAAAAAAAAAAAAAATCCCCATAAGATTTCACGTGTTTTGCTGCTTTAACACGTTCAAACATGTATTCTTAGTTCCTAAACCTAATAAAACCTAATAAAATGGCAAGTTTACCAGCACTGAATGCGTCAAAACAATTTGCAGGCAGTGAATAATGAATGGGCAACCATTAAAACATGGGTTGTTTTTCAAGATTTTGCCTTATTTTGTTAATTATGTGTATACCTAGCACTTCATTAGGAATACATCATGTGTGACATTGTTACTTGTTCCCTCATAATAAGTCCTCATTTCTTCAATCAGTGCGGCCTGTGGTGAGTAGTACGTCCTGTGAAAGTAATTCTGTAGCTCTTTAAATCATCTATCACTTCATTTTGTAATAAGCAGAGGAGCTGTGACGAATAGAAGAACTGTTTGCCATATGTCTTCTTCCAACTTCATTTTGCTTGTTTCTTATTTTTTTTTTTCCATTGTGGTGTATTCAATCTTTTAGATTTGACTGTTAAGCAACAATAAAAAGGCCACAACGCCTGATATTCTGTAAAACAATGAAAACCAAAGCAGGCTGTGGGAAGGCACACAATATTTAGTTATATTAGATAAGAGGAAATAAACTTGAACAGCGGTAACCACTTGGCCAAGATATGACCTATAACAACAAACTAAATTGATATAGTTTGCTAGAGCTATGGCCTCCATATGATTTATTTCATTAGGCCAAACCTCACACATGCACTTCGTGGGTTTTCAGAGCTGGTACAGTACACTTTGTTTTGTTTTTTTTCTTTGAAGAGAAGCAGAAAGAAACTTGAGGGATTTGCACGTTCTCTAACTTTTGTGGAAGATATGTACATGCTTAAAAGCAGAAAAACCCTATATTCTTATAATTTTGCTTTAACAGGCGAATCATCTGGAGCAGAACTAATGGTTTCTTCCTGAACCAGACGTTACAAGAAACAAAGCACTGATTTCCTTGTCCAAAGAGAACCTATAATGGACACGTCATACTGTGTATTTAATACGCAGGTACTTCCCGGGGGTCCGCAGTTATGAAATGCATCGGTTTTGTTCTTTGAAATCCCCTGGTTCAGGTAACCCAATAAAAGAAAATATTACTTTGGGGGTGATCTCTGTCTTAAAGGGGCATTGTCTCGTAGGACCAAAGTGAACTAATTAGTGACATATTATTGTTTACCTTTTTATTGAAAATATATACATAGAACGCATGAAATATAAATTACTTGCACATTATATTCCAAACAATCACATTGTTATCCAGATATTCATACAATTCCTTTAGAAATATACAGAGTAATTGCTGCGAGCCATTTTAAAGTTATCTTTTCTTCCTCCTCTATTTTCTATTGTAACAATGAAATTTCTAACCAGATAAATGTAGTTGTAAATGTTGACTATACATTTAACAAAACAGGAAGGGTTAAAGGGATAGAAGGGAACAAACACGATGAGAACAGCTGACTAACACGAGAAAAGCAATCCTGTGGTTTAGAATAATAAAAATAATTTAGATCAGTAAGGGCATATATATATATATTTTGTTAAATAAATCATGACACAGTGTAATATGTCATGTGTTGTTGTTCATCTGAGGTTGTATTTACCTAATTTTTAGACCTGCTAAGGAACAGATGATTGTTTTTATGTCTGGTATGTAAAACCATAGAATTCAAAGAGGGTGTACTTTCTTTTTCACATGACTCTCTGTGTGTGTGTGTGTGTGTGTGTGTGTGTGTGTGTGTGTGTGTGTGTGTGTGTGTGTGTGTGTGTGTGTGTGTGTGTGTGTGTGTGTGTGTGTGTGTGTGAATATATATATATATATATATATATATAAACACACATATACATACACACCCACATATACACACACATATACATACACATATACACACACACACACAGTCATGTGAAAAAGAAAGTACACCCTCTTTGAATTCTATGGTTTTACATATCAGGACATAAAAAGAATCATCTGTTCCTTAGCAGGTCCAACAATTAGGTAAATACAACCTCAGATGAACAACAACACATGACATCTAACACCGTGTCATGATTTATTTAAAAATAAAGCCAAAATGGAGAAGCTATGCGTGAAAAATTAAGTACACCTTTACTGCTTCCATAGGAATGAAGATGCTAAGTAGCAGACAGCTGCTGCTAATCAAATGCCCTTGATTAATTGATCATCAGCAAGTGTGACCACCTCTATAAAAGCCAAAGTTTTAGCAGTTTGCTGGTCTGGAGCATTCAGGTGTGTGTTAACACAATGCCAAGGAGGAAAGACATCAGCAATGATCTCAGAGAAGCAATTGTTGCTGCCCATCAATCTGGGAAGGGTTATAAGGCCATTTTCAAACAATTTAAAGTCCATCATTCTACAGTGAGAAAGATTATTCAAAAGTGGAAAACATTCAAGACAGTTGCCAATCTTCCCAGGAGTGGACAACCCAGCAAATTCAACCCAAGGTCAGACCGTGCAAAGCTCAGAGAAATTGCAAAATACCCAAGAGTTACATCTCAGCCTCTACAGGCCTCAGTTAGCATGTTAAATGTTAAAGTTCATGACAGTACAATTAGAAAAATACTGAACAAGTATGGTTTGTTTGAAAGGTTTGCCAGGAGAAAGCCTCTTCTCTCTAAAAAGAACATGGCAGCACGGCTTAGGTTTGCAAAGTTGCGTCTGAACAAACCACAAGACTTCTGGAACAATGTCCTTTGGACAGACGAGACCAAAGTGGAGATGTTTGGCCATAATGCACAGCGCCACGTTTGGCGAAAACCAAACAGCATATCAGCACAAACACCTCATACCAACTGTCAAGCACGGTGGTGGAGGGGTGATGATTTGTTTTTTTTGCAGCCACAGGACCTGGGAACCTTGCAGTCATTGAGTCGAAGTGAGAGGAATAAATAAAATCTTTAATAAAGCGCCCTTGGCGAGAAACGCGTTAAAGTTTTCTCTTTTTAATTAGGCATGTTTCAATAAAGTTTTTGTTATTTTTTCCATTGGCCTCCAGTTCCACACTTTTTTGCTGTGCTCTCAGTTTCTCTTTTTTCATAGTAATTGAGTCGACCATGAACTCATCTGTATACCAATGTATTCTAGAGTCAAATGTGAGGCCATCTGTCCGACAGCTAAAGCTTGGCCGAAATTGGGTCATGCAACAGGACAATGATCCCAAGCACACCAGCAAATCTACAACAGAATGGCTGAAAAAGAAAAGAATCAAGGTGTTGCAATGGCCCAGTCAAAGTCCAGACCTCAACCCGATTGAAATGCTGTGGTGGGACCTTAAGAGAGCTGTGCATAAACAAATGCCCGCAAACCTCAATGAACTGAAGCAACGTTGTAAAGAAGAGTGGGCCAAAATTCCTCCACAACGATGTGAGAGACTTATAAAGTCATACAGAAAACGATTACTTCAAGTTATTGCTGCTAAAGGTGGTTCTACAAGCTATTGAATCATAAGGTGTACTTAGTTTTTCACACATGGCTTCTCCATTTTGGCTTTATTTTTGTTAAATAAATCATGAACACTGTGTAATATGTCATGTGTTGTTGTTCATCTGAGGTTGTGTTTACCTAATTTTAAGACCTGCTAAGGAACAGATGATTGTTATGTCCCCCCGATATGTAAAACCATGGAATTCAAAGAGGGTGTACTTTCTTTTTCACATGACTGTATACACACACACACACACACACACACACACACAAAATATCTTACTATAAAGCCATGTTTATGTTTCCTGATTCTTGAATTAGTCTCTAGCTAGTGTGACATGTTTAAGGGGTTTCATTTGAGTAATAGATACATTTTTACCCAAATCTGACACCTACAGTATACGTATTTGTTATATATTTTTATATCCTTGGAAGGGGGTTGATTCCCTCTGGTTACTCCCTTGTTTATGATGTCACTGTGCGATCACCAAGTGCTTGTCCAGCCAGAGTCTCCTCCCCACCTCCCATTAACATTATCGGCTCTTTGATATAGACAGGGTGGGATATGGGTAAATAAATCACTTCACTGACAAATACTTTCCCCATTCAGCCCCTTAAAAATCCCACTCCCGCGTGGGGATTGCACCTTTAAACTGTAAGTAATAAAAATAATAATAATTGGATTACATGAGATTTTTTAGCCAATGTTTTGTTTGTTTTTTGTCCAGGCCAAGCAGTACTCCTTGGGGAAAAAATATATTCTGTTCGTTCAAATAACACTTATTTTGGCACAATTGTAAGCACAATAATAAAGCTACAACCATCTATTCTTAAAAAGATTGTTGGTAACAATTGGTACAGTAAATAAGAGCCCAAAAGCGACCTGTGGTTTCTAAGTGGAAATGCCACCGGGGATGAAACAGAGGTGTCATGCAAACCCCTGAAAAGCTCCTTTGTTCTGCATCCACACTAAATATGAAGTTAAGAGGTAAGCTATGCAGGTGATTAAGTTTTCAGTAGACGACCCGTAAGCCAAACAAGGTCATTTACAAGATAAATAAATAAATAATAAAAAACAATAAACGGATTTAACAAATATAACCACAATCTAATACATTTAGCTTGGGGTGACTTCTATTCTATCTGGAGATCCAATGTAAAATTTGCAAATCACCTGTACACTGTAATAACGCGTTTTACTTTCTCTAAAATAATATATTGAATACCACCCACCATTTTGCCATGATATACACCTTTCCTCCCTCCACCTCCTCTCACTCCCGACTGACTACAGAACTTCTTCATACTGCTCCTCTCTGGAATTCCCTACCACATACCATCGTACAAAAGCTCCCTAAAAACACACCTCTAAGGAAGCCAGACAACCACTGACATTTCTCCCCCCCCCCAAACGGGATTAGGCTGTGCAGCTGGACCAAACGCCATCCTCAAGCACATTCAGTCTCACAATGAGCAGCCACTTTACCTCTTGTTTGAACTGTTCCCCTTATTCTTTGTAGATTGTAAACACTCCCGGGCAAGGCCCTCATTACCTTCTGTATTGGTTTGCACTAGTTTGCTTTTATTTTGTATATGTCATTGTAGTTAATTGTAAGTTCTGCTCCCCCACTGTACAGCACTGCAGAATATGTTGCAGCTTTATAAATAAACAATAATAATAACTGGATCTTTATGGAGTATAACTCTGCTTTATTATTTGCAGAGCTTAACTTTGGCATGGACTGGGCCTCGTTGTAGTGCTGGGGGGACTGGGGGTGTGAGGCAGGGATGATAATGCATTATAACGTAGAGTTTTACAAAACAGAAAACATAGTACAGCAATGCAAATGAAGCGGGAGCAGAATCTCCGCTCCGATGCACCTAACTTAATTATAGACCATTTTGTCCGCAAGTCATGTCCAAGTGATAAATCGTGATGAAACTCAATATAATCTAAGTTCCCAGACCGTTGACACATTATTACACATGCAAACTGGGTTCACCTTTGCACACAGAACTCCAATATAAAAATACAGGGATCTGTATACGCATGTTTATGCACATCTATTTGCAGTCATTCATAATTTGGCAATTTAGATCAAATGTGTTTCTCAGAAAAGCATGACATTTACATAGAAATCTGGATTCACTTCTTTGGCTTTTAAGAGAAAAGGGAAGTAATCGAAATCAATTAAATGCTTCCAACCACCTCCCATACAATTACTCTTGACGTGAGAAGATTCTCGTCTGTTCAATATGATTCACTCGCTATACGCTATGATACAACAACTGTGCACTCATTCACATTGTCAATTAAAATCAAGTGAAATGGCGTTGAGCCTTGTGCTGCTGTAATGCAAAGAATGAGTGCAAGGACACAATTCTATTCATTACTCTGGCACACAGCAATACATCATATATTACAGTTATTTAAGAAAGTTGCGTCAAGAGCATTTTTTTTATGGATGGACTTAAACTGTGATAAGTGTTTGGATTTGCTACCCAAAATCTTAACCCCTCGTGTGTTGTCATTTAACCACAAGTGAAAACATTTTAATAAAAAATATATAGATTTCCTGGCATCCGGTAGTATGTGGTATTCAGATGCTTACAATTATGGAGATATTATTTCATTAAGATGATTCCATAACACTGATGGTATGTTTGTGTATATAAATATATCCCACAAACAAGGTTGTAGTCCGAGATCCACAAATCTATTATTTACACACCATAACTATGTTTCCGGTTGAGCCATGGCTTACCGTGATATTTTTTAATAGACATAACATTTGGATTGTAATCAATGTTATTTGACTAATTACACTTGATAAAAGACAACATCTGCTTTTGAATAACCACTGTTCCATTTCATATGAATAATAAATATTTTTTTTATTTTTATGTAACCCCCTGTGTAATGAGATCCACACATACTGTAGCAGGGTATTCTCCAATGTGCTATGGACATGTGACTGGTAATAATATGATGGCAGCCAATAAGAACAGCTGTGGAAGGAGGAGGGACTAAGATGGAGAGGAGTCTTAATAAAAGGGGGTCGACCATGTTGAGAGCAGATCTGCATGGACCTGAGGGCTATCAGGTTCAGTCGAGGATTGCAGATTGTTCGAGTGTGCATGTGGTGGCAGAAGCAACGTGTCATTGTGAGGACGTGATAAAGAGTTCCAGAGCCATCAGAGGGGACCCTCAACGGCTACCAAGCACAGCGGTACCACAGCACCCTTTTAGAAGTACAGGCCTACAACAGTTAGTACACAAAGAGCTCCTACTCTATGCCGGCACCATCACCATCATCAATAGGAACTCGGGCCCCCACCTCATCAATAGTCATGTCTGACAACTAAAAGTGGAGGGGTTACATTTATTTTGACAAAAAAAATATACTATCAAAATAAAATCACCACACAACAAATCAACAAGTACATACAGTATGTAGCCAGCTGCATCTTACTTACTGATAATGCAGAATATCCCGTTATAACACAGAATATCACAGAGTTTACATAGGTTTCAATGGCAGTGATAACACAATAAACCAGTATATCTCGCCATAACCCGACAGAGGTTAAAGTGATCCTAGCTACATCTATACTTAAGGTCAAAATTGGTCAAATATTGAAATAATTTTGATTTTGAAGTGCTCACAATTTCTTCCATGTCGTGTTCATATACAACTGAATGGTTCCAAATATGATAAGGGAATATAAAAAGTGATAAGGGAATATATAAGTAAACTCACAACAGCCATTGCTGCCTGCAGCCTTTGCTCTTAAGCAGAAATGCTTTTAAGTAGAAATCTTTAAAGTAGTATGGAAGTTTAAAAAAGGAAGATGGGACCATTGATCTGCTTCTCATCTCATCTCTTGTCTTGTCTTTTCTCAGGTAAAAACATCTCAAATTGTCTGTCTGTCCTGCAATCATCCTACCCTGCTGTCTATTTAGTTCAATTTAGGTAAAAACATCTCAAATTGTCTGTCTGTCCTGCAATCATCCTACCCTGCTGTCTATTTAGTTCAATTTAGGTAAAAACATCTCAAATTGTCTGTCTGTCCTGCAATCATCCTACCCTGCTGTCTATTTAGTTCAATTTAGGTAAAAACATCTCAAATTGTCTGTCTGTAAATCATCCCCCTATTGTCTTAATTTAATTCATCTTTCACACTTGTGCGAGACAACACCCAACTTTGAAAAACCATTTGCTTTAACTACCCTCACATGTGCTAATTAAGTTTGTTGTACCAACCAGATGACTTTCTAAATGTATATAAAGTAAACTCACAACAGCCATTGCTGTCTGCAGCCTTTGCTCTTAAGCAGAAATGCTTTTAAGTAGAAATCTTTAAAGTAGTATGGAAGTTTAAAAAAGGAAGTTCAAAAAGAAATGGAAAAAGTGGACACAATCTACTCCTTCTGATTCCTGCATTTGATCTACGCTGGAAAGTAGGATATCATCCCAGACTGCACATCTCAACACATTACTATTGCTGTGATGCCGCCTTTACTTTTATATTTGCTGTAACCTCACTTATTTTCAAATTATGCACTTCCTTCCACCAGTCCCATCATGTCTCTAACTCTATTCATATTTCTCTCCTTACTTCACCACTTCTCAGTTCACATGAACTCCTCTCTTACCTGCGCCCTCTGTTACCACACAGCTATATCTCCTGCACTAAAACACACCCCTACAAATCATCCTCACACATTCTCTTTCTTTCCATGCTTCTCCTCCTTGCTTCTGGGGATATCTCTCCCAATCCTGGTCCCTGCCTTATTTCTACTTGCTCTCGTCCTCGCCTTCCACATGCAACTTCTACTCCTTCTGGTGTTAACCCCTCCAACCTCATAGCCATCCCCTGCCACTCTCCCTCCTCTCTCCCTTTCTCCTGTGCCCTTTGGAATGCTCGCTCCCTTTCTAACAAGTTCCTCTCTGTGCATGACTTCTTTCTCTCTCACTCCCTGCTCCTATTTGCCATAACTGAGACCTGGCTCACTCAGACTGACTCTGCTCTGGAAGCTGCCCTCTCCTATGGTGGCCTTTCCTTCTCCCACACTCCGCGCCCTGGTGGCAGGGGTGGAGGCGTGGGGCTCCTGCTCTCCTCTCTCTGCGAACAGTTCCTATTCCTCCCTCTCTTGCTTTTCCCTCCTTTGAGGCTCACACAGTCCAGATCTTCTCTCCTCTCCCGGTCCATGTGGCGGTCATCTATCGCCCACCTACCTCTACTCATTCCCCTTCTGCCTTTCTCTCTCACTTTGAATCCTGGCTCTCTTTCTTTCTCTCCTTAGACTTCCCTGTTCTTCTCCTTGGGGACTTCAATTGCCACATTGATGACCCCTCTCTCCCTTGGGCTTCCCGCTTTCTTTCTCTAACCTCTTCTTTTGGCCTTCAACAGTGGACTGAAGCCAGCACCCACAAGGATGGACACTACCTAGACCTGGTTTTCACTAAAAACTTCTCTCCGACTTCTCCATTTCCCCTTTTCCTCTCTCTGACCATCACCTCATCTCATTTTCTCTCTCTCGCTTCTCTCCATCTCCATCTCGCCCTCGTTTTTGCAGAAACCTGCGCTCTTTTAACCTACCAGCTCTTGATTCCACTTTACGCTCCTCCCTCTCCTCTCTCAGTTCTGCTTCAGACCCTGACAACCTGGTCAGGAACTACAACTCTGCCTTATCTTCCTCTCTTGATCTTCATGCCCTGCTTTCTCTCTGCCGTCCTCGCCCTTCAAACCCCAGACCCTGGCTAAACTCCCACACACGCATGCTGCGTTCCTCCACTCATTCCTCTGAACGCCTCTGGAGGAAATCTCATACGTTCGCAGACTTCATTCACTACAAATTTATGCTATCCTGTTTCAACTCTGCCCTCTCTCAAGCTAAACAAACCGACTTTTCATCACTAATCAACACACACAAGTCTAACCCACGCCGTCTCTTTTCTGTCTTTGACTCTCTACTCAGACCACCCTCAGCTGCCTCCTCTTCTTCCTCCATCTCACCTCAGGACTTTGCTGACTTTAAGGAAAAGGTGGAGTCCATACGGCAGAACATCCCATCTGTTGCCTCCTCCCATCCCACAATGCTTCCCAACTCTCCTCCTGCCTTTCTTGACTCTTTTTCCGCTATCTCGGAGAAGGATGTGACACTGCTGATCTCCTCTTCTCCCTCTACCACTTGCCCTCTTGATCCCATTCCCTCCCATCTCCTAAAACCTCTTGCTCCTTCTATAATCCCTATGCTCACACAGATCTTTAACTCTTCCCTCTACTCTGGTACCTTTCCATCATCCTTCAAGCATGCAACAGTCATACCATTACTCAAAAACAGCAAGCTTGACCCTACCTGTCCTTCTAACTATCGGCCTGTCTCCCTCCTGCCTTTTGCCTCCAAACTCCTTGAACGTCTTGTATTCTCTCGATTGCTACACTTTCTCAACACCTATTCTGTCCTAGACCCTCTACAATCTGGCTTCCGCACTGCTCACTCTACTGAAACAGCCCTCACTAAAATAACTGACGACCTCCACGCTGCCAAAGACAGAGGTCATTACACTCTGCTCATATTACTCGACCTCTTTGTAGCATTCGACACCGTGGACCACCCTCTTCCCCTTCACATTCTCCATACTCTTGGTATTCGGAACAAAGCTTTATCCTGGATCTCCTTTTACCTCTCCCATCGTACCTTCAGTGTCTCTTTTGCTAACACCTCCTCCTCCTCTATTGATCTCTCTGTGGGGGTACCCCAGGGCTCTGTCCTGAGACCCCTTCTCTTTTCTCTCTACACACTCTCTCTAGGTGACCTAATCACATCTTTTGGGTTTAAATATCACCTCTATGCTGACGACACACAAATTTACCTTTCAACCCCTGACCTTACACCTACTATACAGACCAAAGTTTCTGAATGCCTCTCTGGAATATCATCCTGGATGGCCATCTGCCGACTGAAACTTAACATGGCAAAAACAGAGCTCCTTATACTTCCTCCCAAACCTGGCCCTACTACACTACCGACACACTTTATTAAAGTGTGTCCGGTACCGCAAGCCGGGATATTTCCCAGCTTGCTTGTGGCTGCCCCTCGGCGTGCCGCGCGTCATAGACGCGCGGTCATGCGTCTTCGGGAGCCTGCGCCCCCTGCACGCGCGTCCAGGGCTCCCCGAGGGAGCCCTGGTGTCCCGCGATTTGCGGGACGGCGGCAGGGGGTTCCGGGGGACCCGGCGGACCTGGTAGCGGTAGGGAGAGCGCCCCGATCGGAGGGCGCTCTTCCGCTGCTTCGGCGAGCGCCCGTCACACTCGGGCGCGCGCCAGGCTACTGCTGCGGCCAAGAACGGGCAAATGCTCGAATAAACTTGGCCGCAGCAGTACCTCCTTCCACATTGCTATTGGAAACGCACGCACGCTGCCTAGGGGTTACACTTGATTCCTCACTCTCATTCTCCTCTCATATTCAAAAAGTTTCTAAAACTTGTCGCTTTTTCCTCCGCAATATCACAAAGATACGCCCTTTCCTCTGTTACTCAACTGCTAAAACTCTGACTTAGGCCCTGATTCTCTCACGTCTTGATTACTGCAACCTCCTGCTGTCCGGCCTTCCTACCTCTCACCTGTCTCCCCTACAATCTATCCTAAACGCTGCTGCCAGAATCACTCTACTCTTTCCTAAATCTGTCTCCGCATCTAACCTCCTGAAATCCCTCTCCTGGCTTCAGATTAAATCACGTATCTCACACTCAATTCTCCTGCTCACTTTTAAAGCTTTACATTCTTCTGCCCCTCCTTACATCTCAGCCCTAATTTCTCGCTATGCACCATCCCGACTCTTGCGTTCTTCTCAAGGATGTCTTCTTTCTACCCCCTTTGTATCTAAAGCTCTCTCCTGCCTTAAACCTTTCTCACTTTCTGCCCCACACCTCTGGAATGCCCTTCCCCTCAATACCAGACTAGCCCCCTCGCTATCCACCTTTAAGACTCACCTTAAGACACATCTGCTTAAAGAAGCATTTGAGTAGCACTGGATAATCATGGACACATGACACATAAAGCTTGGCCCCCTGCAGACGCACTTACTAGTATTCCCTCCTACTGTCTCTGTACGTTCTCCCTACCTACCAATTAGATTGTAAGCTCCTCGGAGCAGGGACTCCTTCCTTAATGTTACTTTTACAGTATGTCTGAAGCACTTATTCCCATGATCTGTTATTTATATTATTTGTTATTTATATGATATGTATTACTACTGTGAAGCGCTATGTACATTTATGGCGCTATATAAATAAAGACATACAATACAATACAATAAAAGGCGATAAGGTTTCATGTCACTTAAACGCATGATAAACGTCCGGTTCATTTATATATCCTTTGTGAGTAAATTATGCATGGGGTTTTTTTATGCATATTTTTTGGAAGTATATATCTTTTGTATTTTTACATTAATATATTTTGACCCATCCGCAATATTTGAGCATTGGTACTATTTTTACCTAATCTACTTTATATGAGGAATATGAGATTTGTTTTCCCTTTACTTTGTCATATGTTTTTTTGTCTCTCAATAAAACATTATTATTTTTGAATATTAGTAGAGGTAGAGTGCATCACTTGGGATTCTTTCTTCTTTGTAAATTCATAGGTTTTCACAATTCCTCACCACCATATGTGTAATGCTGTCACAATATATTCTATGTAACATTCTATACAGTAGAACATACAGAGACCAGGCCTGAAATTCTTAAGTGGCCAATTAGGCCTGTTCACCTACACGCTACCCTTGGCTATTCTGCATAGCTTGGCTGGCTGAAGCTCACCTGTCTAGATCAGGGGTGCGCAAAGTTTTTAACTTGCGCAACCCCCCCCCTGCCTGCTTACGTCACGGCTCGCGCCATCCCCCCCCCCCCCCCCCGCTTCGGCTCCGGCATCAAATGACGCTGCGGGGTCATGTGACGGCAAGTTGCCATGGCAACTTTACATCACGTGACCCCGCGGCTTCATTTGACGCCGGTTACCATGGCGACACATCGCCGAAGATAAGGTTGCCTTGGAGGAGAGCCCGGGACCTCTGTAGCCGCCACGTCCCCACTTTGCGCACCACTGCTCTAGGTGATTCCGTCTCATTCTGAATCAGTTACAGTACATCAAAAGAAAGCTGAAGAAATATTGAGGCGGGTTCCTTTATTTTGATACCGATACGCGTGTGAAAAAGAATGACTTCTTCCTAGATACTGTAGCATCCACTCTCTCATTTTAGAGCAGCTCAACACACATAGGTACAGGCCATGGGACACCCACTCCAATAACAGCTCTCAGAATAACTTTTCAGAGGGGATTTTTTATAGAGGAATCAAGTAATAAAACAATTGAATAGGTATTGTTATTGGAGCGTGTTCTTAGACACTGTGTTTTAGGACTGTCCACTCACTCCGTAGCATGCTGTATAAATATTGTTTGGAGAGGTCATTGTTTCCTATTTTGTGAAAGTCAGTGGATCTGTGTTTTTGTTTAAAGCAATCTGTATTTGCTTGAGGGCCTCTAATGATTAGGTACACTGCTAATAGACTTTGCTGATTTGATCCCTGGTTCTGCTAACACAAAATAGTCACTAGGAACTACAGTTCAATAAAGCAGTGATGAGATTCACATGTGGCCATTAGTGCCCAAATATCCAAATAAAACATTCATTCCAAAGAAATCAAAAGTCATCTTCGGGAAGCAATCATGCTTACATGTGCACTGCATTGTCGTTTACGTGAGGAGTACCAACATTGTATTGCAGTTAAATGATAAGCAACTATGTAAATATTAATACAATGCTTTCATTATTTAGCTACAGGTCCTATTTGGCCAATGTTATGGAGGACACTGCCACCTTCATCTGAACTACAAAAAGAACTGATACCATCAGAACACCTTCAGATTTCTCATATAGTACATTCTCAGTCAAATGGTTAAACAGACTGTTTACCACAAAGAAACATTCGTGGTTTTAAATCAAAGTACAACCGTCCTCATTACTCAGAACACGACAAGGTTTCCCCTGCTGTTACTGTACTGTATTTCTCCGCGATTCCCACGTCACATGCAACAGGAGAGCATTATAATACTGAGCATACAGTACGCAACGTTTATTGTTCGTTTGAAATATATGGGATTGCTACATTACTTTTAGGAGAGTTTAAGCTTCAGTACAAGCTTAGGCTGCGCTTATAGTGCCGGCGACGGCGATGCGAATTCGCCCGAAAACAAAAGCATTGCCGCCGCCGCCGCGTGCGCTTATAGTGCACGCGACGGCGACAAGCGACGGAGCCATCGCCAAAACCCGCCGCCGCCAAAATTTGATTTTTCAAGGGCCGTCACGGCCTTGAACAAATCAAATTGCGGGAATCCTGCGGTGCCGCCGACCGGCGAAACATAACTTTCGCCGGTGGCGACGGGTGACGTCACCCATCGTGTCGCCGTCGGCGGCACTATAGGCAAAGCCTTAGATAGCAGTATCTAGTGTCTAGAGAAAGAGTGTGGAGCAGAAAAGCATATGTGTGGCACCACTAGTAATATCTGTGGAGGGAAAGCAAAATGGTTTTCTCTTTCCCCTCTTACAGGTACTGACTGTCATTCAGAGGATTGGGGAAAGTGGGAGATAGGATGTTATGTACTAGAGAAACCCTGGTTAACCAGTATAATATGGGTAGTTACAGAGGAGACGTCACTTTCGCCTTTTCTGACTTTGTCTCATGATATTTGTAATGATGTGAATGGCAACACTGGCCTCCTCCTGCCAGGACCACTGCTTGGGAGGTTAATGACAACTATTGTACTTCTGGAGAATTACACAACAACGTCTGCTCAAACGCAACAAAGCCAAGGTCAGAGGAGAGACACACGTAATCACACAGTAAACATAGAATTACATGATATGCTGACAAATCAACAGGACACAGACATTAAGAAGGTAGTAAAAAGTTGTCACCCACTTGAACATTTACCTTCCACTGCTCTCTTGAAAAAGACTTTGCAGCTCCCGCAGGTAACTACTCCGTAGTGACATCCAGATGCCTCGTCTCCGCAAACAAGACATATTTTGGATGGTCTTGATGATCCAGTTGACATGTTCCGTAACGCAGAGCTAAGACAAAAAGAAAAGACGCACTTTAGTTATTCGTATATTGAGACACTGACAACATACAGTATTACTAACAGAAAATATATTTAATGTAATTTAGACACAGATATACCCGGGGAAAAAGGTCAGCTATATAAAACAGAGTAAAATAATTGTTTGAAGGGTGTGTGTGTGTGTGTGTGTGTGTGTGTGTGTATGTATATATATATATATATATATATATATATACTCGAAAGCTCGCACAAATAAAAGCATTTCGTTAGCCACAGAACGGTATCATCTATTTATTTTTTGATTATTGAAGCTAGGCTAACACGGTACTGATACCTCTACATGTATATATATATATATATATATATATATATATATATATAATATATATATATATATATATATATATATATATATATATATATATATATATATATATATATATATATATATATAGTTAGTTAGTATATGTTAGTCCAGTTGCGATAGTGCAAAATAAATGAGTACTTCAGTATTAGGTGATACCTTTTTTGTTTGGACTAACAATTTATGTCATAGGACAAGCTTTCGAGAGTTATCCTCTCCCTCAGGTCACAATACTGATTAACAAAGGAATCTATGGCTAAAACAGCCTTTGGGAGAGCAGGGGAGATTTATATACATACTGTATACACACACACACACACACACACACACACACACACACACGTTATCAACTATTCCATACTCCAGTGGGAATACCACTCTTTACGGAACATCCCCTAAAATGATCAATTATCCAATTAACTGCTCATTTGAATGTATGTCAATACACTTTAACAGCTTACTACTGTATCTGATAACAGGTTTAGCGTTAATTATTAGTCCTACTGAAGGAATAGCAGAGACATTGTGGGGGAATGAATATCGTCTAACTACAAACTGGAAAATAAAGGATACCTAGACTAACTTCCTTCCTATGAAAACGGGGCATGTGTGGGAATCTTTAACCACCTACTGTAGTGTGGGCACATATCAAAACATGCAACCAATTAATACATCAGCCAAACAGCCAGCTTGGAGAAAAGATACAGCACCGAGGTACTGAATGCGCAAAATATATATATTCAAGTCCAAACATGGGGAAAAAAACTGCGTTGGTTCACCAAGAAAACTTAAATAGGAACATAAACGTTTTTTTTTTCCCCCCAGAAAAAGCATGAAGTCATATTAAATCTGTAAAAAATAATCAAATGGTCTCTTTTTCCCGTACCAGTAAACTCTGTCATCTTGAGCTTTTCCTTTGTGAAATGTTTTCATCTTCCTTGAACCTTGTACAGTAGTAGAACCACTGATTTCTTAAACTTGGTACCACCCCCGCACCCGCAGTTCAGGAGAAATGTATTGTCTGTGTGCTACGGGAAATGAAAATGGCCCCCAGCAACATCACTTCTAGTAAGCCAGTGGAGGGGAAGTTTGTATGATGAACACCCTCCTCCCTGTCACTAAACTGACTGCTTTTTCCAGTGCCCCTGTTTTACACCGGGATTTCCATGATTAATATGCATACAGATAGTTTTGGTGGTAAGAGCATAACAGTCCTGCTCAGAGAGCACTGCAACCCCACCCCTCACCCTTATTCAGGAGATATATGGCCTCGTCCATAGTGCAAGATACGGAGCAAGTTACATAGCTCCCGCTACAAACAAATGTGTGTATTCCAAAGCACATAGCCATAGTGAACGCGAAGCTTGCACGTGAGATACAAGGATACAAAAAGCAGAGGAGGCAAACTTGTTTGCTATTGCAGTGAGACGGCCTGGTCATGTGAGCAGCTAACAGCCAATGAAAATTTAGGTAAGCTCTTCTGCCTGGATACTGTTCAAATTACTTTTTGTCAGTTGAGTTGTGCTTGCTTGCTGTGAGAACTGGACAACTCAATTGAAAATTTGATTTCTGAGGCTTACAAACGCGAACCTTTAAATCAGGGGTGGGCAACCTATTTTTCAATGTAGCCACAGGTGTGGCGAATTATAAGTAATAATAGCCACACCATGCAAAAATTTAAAACACAGTCTGTGTTTTAAATTTTTGCATGGTGTGGCTATTATTACTTATAATTCGCCACACCTGTGGCTACATTGAAAAATAGGTTGCCCACCCCTGATTTAAAGGTTCGCGTTTGTAAGCCTCAGAAATCAAATTTTCAATTGAGTTGTCCAGTTCTCACAGCAAGCAAGCACAACTCAACTGACAAAAAGTAATTTGAACAGTATCCAGGCAGAAGAGCTTACCTAAATTTTCATTGGCTGTTAGCTGCTCACATGACCAGGCCGTCTCACTGCAATAGCAAACAAGTTTGCCTCCTCTGCTTTTTGTATCCTTGTATCTCACGTGCAAGCTTCGCGTTCACTATGGCTATGTGCTTTGGAATACACACATTTGTTTGTATATACACACACACACACACACGTGCGCGCACACACATATATATATATAATATATATATACATATATAATATATATAAATATATATACACACACACACACACACACACATACACTATATATACACACACACACACACACAGTATACACACATATATACACACACACACACACACACAGTATACACACATATATACACACACACACACACATATATACACACACACATATATACACACACATACAGTATATACACACACACACACACATACAGTATATACACACACACACACAGTATATACACACACACACATACATACACACGCACACATATATACACACACACACATACAGTATATACACACATACATATATATACACACACACACACACACACACACAGTATACACACACATATATACACACACACACACACACACACACACACACACACACACACACACATATATACCTGAGCCAGAAGGGGGGCAGGACAGAGGGAACCAGCAAATTGTTCAGTCAGTCAGTCTGGGGAACGGAGCAGCAGCGGGCAAGTTTTTTTTAAATGGCATGATACCTGGGTTCCCTTCCACAGCGCTTGCAAAACTGGTCAATCAGCTTCCATAACACTCCCCCCCCCCCCCCCCCTGATGCGGCGCCGTGAAGGTGAGAGAGGCAGATTGACAGCGGAGTGCTTCTCCGCATGGGGTCTGCACAGCTATGCAGAGCAGGAAACAGAACAGAGTTCTTGGAGGGGAAGGTAGCACTAGACTAGATCAATATTAAATTCGCCACAGTTAGCCTGCCAATTCGCCACAAGTGGCGAATGGCGATAGGGTTGCCCACCTCGGCTTTAAATCATACCATGACAGAAATATGAATGATAATTTATGGAGAGAAATCTCTGATATATTGTCCATTACTTGTATATAATTGTTAATGTATTTATTTTTATTTTGCTTATTTCAATGCATCACATTTTATAAAAAAAATTTTTTTTAACAAGTTAATGGAGTTATCGGGATGTAAGAAACAGCACATGATTTATAGAACTTTAATAGCGTTATTGGGTTGTAAGGAATAGCACAGCGATTATAGAAAGTTAATGGGTTACCTGAGCTGTAAAAAAAAACAGCACATGGATTATAGAAAGTTAATGTGGTTATCGGGCTGTAAAAAAGAGCATAGGATTTATAGAACGTTAATGGGGTTATCGGGCTGCAAGAAACAGCACAGGATTTATAGAAAGTTAATGGGTTATCGGGGATAAGAAATAGCACAGGATTTTTTTTTTTTTTTTAACAAGGCATGTTTTCATGCATGTATATAATATGTTTGCAGAATACTTCTGAAAATTGCATGGCATTATGCGTGTTCTCATGCATGACACTTCCTTGACACCCCTCCCCCCCCCACGTCATGATCGTGCCCACTCCCTCGCTCGCTTTCCAAAAACCTACTGTCCACACATCCACGAAGAGGAAAGCTCGCGCGAGGTAAGTAGCACTGTAGCGCTCTCGCTCGCTTTCACTATGGACCTGGCCTTAGGCCTCGGCCAAGGTGGCGCTGAGCGAGCGGGCGCTCTCACGCTGGCCGCGATGAAACACATTGCGCCAATGTGTGTGGCAAGCGTGAGCAAGCGCCTGCGCTTAGAACAAGCAAATTTGATTTTGCTGCTCGCAAGCGTGTCACGTGAGCGGTTCGCCCAGTGAGGGCGAACCAGCTCTGTGACGTCGTGGCCACGCCCCCAGGTGAGCGCTCGCCCAGCCGGCCACGAATTGCCCGGCCGAGCAAGGCACAGTGCACGAGCGTCAGCGCGCCCGCTCCCTGCCTGGCCGACGCCTTAGACAAAACAGTAAGGGATGCTGCTTTGATCACTCAGCTGTCCCTGTGATGACCATCATGATTCCATTCTATTCAACCACCACACCATGCAAACACACACATGGAAGCAGTGCTCTTAAGAGCCACTCTCAGGAAGGTCAATACATAAAAAAAAAACAACAACAAAAAAAACTTTTTTTTTTACTTAAAGCATAAGGGATCCAAAATATTACATTCCTCCAGAACAAAACTAACCCGATGAATTTCACATTGTCCTTCATGCCACCACACAAAATTCAATTATTTCTTCAACTTCATTTAAAACTGTGCACTTTAACATTCAATTCAGTCAGTCTGTTCAAGAAAGCTGTTCTTTGCTCAACATGGATACACAGATGGTTTGAAATGAAATTCTCTTACATCAAGTCCACAGCATGCTGTCAGATACATTCCCAATCACTTCACTTGACCACAACTACCAAAAATAAGAAGAATAACATGTCTGCTTTCAATATTAGCTTTGGCTTCACAATACAAAGAAATGCGTTTCATTAAGTGGATTTAACTTTGCCTGCACTTTGTGAGCAGGCTATTTCCATGCACAACAAGCAGCACAAAAAAAAAAAAGTGTCCAAAGTATATTGATATCCAAATTTATGACAGCTTGTATCCAAAATAATGTGTTTTTCTAACCAAACAGCAAGAAGAAAAAAGAAAAGAAAAAACAGGTGCTATTTTTTAAAACGCATCCAAAACATTTGCAATTCACACAGGGGAAATGGTGCCATGAACCATTATAGCTGTGGCTGTAGCATGTTTCAGACACGTAATTATAATGGAAACATTCATAGTATTCAGTAGATGTTCAAACACGTGAAGAACAGGGGAATATTGGAATATTTCTGCTACTTGCGCTGTAAATGCAGTGTGCAATGAACTTAGATATGACATTCATGTTGTCAGGGGGCATTCTTGCGACATCTGTTTAAATACATCTTTTGCTCAATATTCGTCTTTCATTTTCCATTAAAGGTACGACCACTCCAAATATTATCGTTGCCGAGAAAACGTGACAAGTGTCCTTCCTGAATTTAGACACCTCTCAGCAGAAAACTTGCAGCGCACCTTGCATATTTCCCAAAACGAAATAACTGGGGACAAGCAGAAAGCGTGACCCGAGTTTTGAAGGGGGGGGGGGGGTCTCCGGAGCGGAACCACGTTCATGTCAGCTCCGGGGGCCCCGTGTTTCCCAAGATACTTACCGGTAGTAGCTTTGCAGGGTTAAATGTCCAGGTCACGTGGTCCAATCGGAAACAGCAAGGGATGCCGTCACGGCTTCCTATTTTCACGCGGAGGTAAGTATCTCGGGAAGCAGGGGGTCCCTGGGGCTAAAATTAAAGTGCTTCAGCTCTGGAGACCCCCTGTTTCCAACCGATAACTCTGCTTCGACCAACCTTCACTTATGTATAATAATAACTACAACTTTATTTCATATAGTCTCCCAATGGCACTTAAAGCGCTTCACGATCACAGTATAGTGTAGGGATTTTACAGACACAGTACCTGCCCAGATGAGCTTACAATATTTTTTTGGGGTGCCCGAGGCAAAGCGAGATAAAGGGACTCCCAAGGTCACAAGGAGGCGACACTGGGAACTGGCACGGAGAACAGAACCAGGCTCCCCTGCTTCAAACTCAGTGTCATGGTTTTACAGAATCAGTGTCTTTACTCACTGAGCCACTGCTTAGCTTGAGAGTGCTCCTATTGTTATTATAAAATAATACATTTCCTATTGTCTCTGTCAGTGTAGTAACTTTCCCCACCAAACACTTTGGCCGATCAACATAAAACTATTGTAAGCCTTTTTTAGACATACTGGCACACACCTGCACAGCCGCCTGCAGTAAGTATATTGCAAAACAAAGATTTTTCTGTTTTAGTTTTAGCTGGAAATGTTTAGGGAATTCCCCTCATTGCTGTGCGTGTTTATCAAAATACATAACTGCTAGTCAAAGCAGCAAAATCAGGTTAAGGGCTCCCACCGTTCAAAATGAAACATGCATCTACTCAGCTAAAGGTCACAACCGGATTGTTCAATACAATCTTTATCTACTGTATGTATCTTGTCATCTTAAGTGTACTGACTTGTACATGGCCTGGACAAGGACATATTCACTTTCAATTTAAAGAGGTAATCCCTCATGGGACCAAAGTCAACCAATTCCAGTGACAGGTTTAAGGGGGTCTCATCTTGGCAATTGATCTTTTTTTGTTACCCAAATCTGACAAGTATCAGTATTCTTAATAGTACTACAATAACAAAGGAGGGAGAGGGAGAAGGTGGTACGATACCTTGTTTTGGACCAACAAGTAAGTTATGTTACAAACGTTCGAGCCTCTCAGGGCCCGTCCTCAGGTATGGCAGAAATACAGAAACAGAGAATATTATATGCAGAGGTGTAATAATAATAAGGGGGGCAAGGATAACTGATGCGAATATAGAGCCTCTCGTTATCAATTGACTTTTGAATTGAAAAAAACAAAACAATTGAAACTGCCTTCTTCAGGTGGCGCCCATAATCACAGCAGAGTTCCTGCTTTGTGTGTGTTAAAGGGTATTGGGCATGGCCACCAAACAGAATGAGCATGAGAAATCGGAGCATACAGTAGCCTCTAGGTTGGGGCTATTGTATTTAATCTAAGAAATTGTATATCAAGAAGCCCATTTAACTATATACTGTAGTGCAGTTAGTACCAGGGAGTGCCAAATAATGGTATGAAACATGCTGGTGCTTCCATGTATCCACGGGGCACTTTTCTTTTTAACCTATTTTGATCGGGTTTGCTTTTAAACATTTTGCTAACTCCTAGGGATCTCCCGTAGCGAGCAGGGACATATAGGGTTACAGGAGCCTCTGTTAAATTGCTGGAAGCCAAAAAATTCCACACCACTTTTCAGTCATTGAGGCTATCCATTTAGGTGTGATAGTTCAGCACTAGAACTTCCATTCAAGTCAATAGGAATTTCAGCACAGTAGTGCCCGACTGGCACTATCACACTTTAATGAATACTCCCCCGCATAAAAAAGAGTGTGTAGGGCAGGGGTGCACAACTCAAGGGCCACCAACAAGCCAGGTTTTAAGGATATCCCTGCTTCAGCACAGGTGGTGCAGTCTTCCACTGAATCCCTGTGCTGAAGCAGTGATATCCTTAATATTTGGTCTGTTGGTGGCCTTTGATGACTGGACTTGTGATCCCCTGGTGTAGGGCAAAAAATATATACATAAATCATAAATACACACACACACACCCCCACACATTTGTGCTACTAGTAGTATCTTGCACAATGGTCACATGTGCACTCTCTTGTGCTAGAAATCACATCTGCACTTGAAAGAAAAATGGGAAGTGGCTTTCACCATCAAATTACAGAGACTGGTCCATTATTGCTTATCCTATCGCCATGTAGCATTCTCTAAAAACCCACAAAGAAAAGGCCAGATATAGTTGTAATAATAATAACTTGTATTTTTGTGGGACCACCTAGTGCCAAGCCACCATCACATTCAACTGCAAACATTGACCTCTTTGGAGTAGCATATTGGCACAACATTTCTGGAGCTATAGGGTTATATTTACTAAATGGTGCTACCTCAGTGTAACGTAAGGCAAAAGCTAATCGGCCTTCAGGTGTACTAATGTCTAGCACATGGTCATAGTGTGCTCAGATGGTTCCATTGGGAAACCAATTTGAGGTGAGTGCAGAGAAAGGTCCCTCTGTGGGGACCGAAACGTCGGTGTGTGCCACGTACTTCAATACAGTTTTTTTTTTTAACTACTACCTTTGTGTGCTGTCTCGTTTTTGCCGCACGGCTGTCCAGTGAAAACACCTTATCTATCTTACCTCTAAGGGATAAGCACCAACATCTACTCCAACTCTACGCGAGTGCCAACTGCCTTACTGAAAATATATATATACCACCACACTATTCAGAAGAATAAATAGAACAACTCCAGGAGACCAAAACAGCTAGTGAATAAAGTGTAACAGATTAAACAATGGTATCATCTAGTCCAATAACTGGATATCAAACCAGATCTACAGATAATTATTAATAATTGTTATTTATGACATCTTGCGTCAATGTAACAAACACTCTTACATTTGCCGCGCATGCTACAGTAACAGAAAAACTTCTACAGTATGCGCTCTTTCTTTGGCTTGACCTCCCCCAGTCTATCCTTCACTTATCAGTAACTAGGGGGAAACACATTTGTATATTATAGAGGGAATAAAAAGTACTTTTGATAAATTTTTCCAGTCCAAGTAACAATTTATGGTAACTAGATCAACAAAACTTAGACTTTTAATAAAATGACAGATAATACCACATTTTAAAAGACGTTTTACATGGATGCTACACACATTTGTTCTCCCTTTGGGGCAGATTCATTAACCTCCCATGCGGGTATCTCATCCCGATCCGGCAATAACGGCTATTAATTGGCTTGGCAGCTAATGTCCGATCAGTCCGAGTCACTTCTAGCTCTGGTCAAAACAATGACCAAACTTTTTTTTTTCAATTATTTATTATTATTTTTAGATATTTTACTTTTTCCCCTTCAATGTCAAAGCTGCCAGCAATATATTGCTACATAATATTTGCAGTCCTTCTGGCAGTAAAGACATTAATCAGAATGATAGAATAATCTATCATGAGAATTCTGCAGTATGCAGTGATAAAGCATTCTGCTCTCCCACTGGGGCACCGCGGAATAAAAGAGCTATACAGGTAAGTACACTTTCAGCAGCGCCTCCTTGCAACACACTTCCCAATCTACTCTGTGTTTTTATTATGAAATCCTTCTTGTGTTAAACTGTAAACATACAGGTATTGCAATAAGGTCACCAAAAGAATAACACCAGCCATCGCTATGATAATTCCACTTGGTTTACCATAGATTTCCCTAGCTCTCCCTGCCTAAGTGAGCAGCAATGTAGCCAATGACTATAATAAGTGGAATATGGAGTACAGGGAAGTGTGCAGATGGCTACATTAAAGCAGCAACATATAATGTTCAATTAGGATTATTTTTTTTACACCGGTTGAACTATATACATAGCAGGATTACAGCTGTTTGACTAACAGAAGCCCCCTGTTAAGGCAGCAAAACATGTGAAATAAATGTGAATAAATCAGTTCTATAGCATTAGAGAATTGTGACTGTTTTTTTGTTTTTATTCAGCTCTTAATGCCATGGCTAATCAGTTTTAAAGCATCCTTTGATTTCTACAGCAGGCATTAGCCCACCTCCCCAGCAGTGCAAGATCTTTGTAACACTTTCCTGTTTGGGATCATTTGTTCCAAATATCCCCAGCAGTTTGAGCTGTAAACTGTAACAATAGATAACGTTACCTTAGTAATATAAGGATACATTGTAGCTGCTGAGTTACACTGACTGAAGCGTCCATTATGTTAGGCACACAATCAGGGTTTTGATAGATTTATAACAGGAGCACCAACCCATTGCCAGTTTAGGTAAGAATGTACAAATACACATCGTCACATGCTTTACATATACAAATAATTTTAAAAAAATGACAAGTTGGTAGGTAGTGCTGCTGCTTTAAGGAGATATTTATCTTTTCCATGTTGTCATTTTGGGATGTTTACCATGGCCACCATTCTCCTTGCCCTCTTCCTAAAAAATATTTTCTGGCACAGTTGAGGGTCCCATAGCCACCCTACACCAGTTCTTCTTCTGACGCCTTCACCAAAAAACAGGGTGAGGTTACAGTAGATTGCCGATACCTCCCCAACGTTGTCACTGACATTTTTTCAAAAAGAAAAAACAATAAGACTCTTGTTAAATGTGAATAATTAGCTGATGACCATTCTCTCTGGCTTTTGTTCTTCCAAGAACAGTATTGCTTCGTATGCGCACTTTCTTTTTCGTACTGCTGCTCAAAGTACTCTGAGTGGCCCACACGCTGTAATGTTTACATGCTGCTGAGCCTATGACTGCAAGTCGCTTTTAATACCTCTACCAATGCCGCTGGTCATTAATACATAAGCAAAAAGGAGCTGCAGAACAGATACAGCCCCATAGATGGAAGAACACAAGAACATCTCGTCCTTACTGGCTATGACTCCAAGGCAACATTTTAGTATCCCGAACATCTGAAATGCTGGATTAATAATGGACCTATAGCGCTAAAGTAAAATGATATTCACTAACCGTAATGCCACATACTGCATACTTATCTCCTTCTTAAGATGAACATTGTAGATGTTATGCTATTGACACATTGCTATTGAAAGATAATTATAGCCATAGAAGAGAAGATATACAGTTGGTTTCATCCTTTTGCAACATAACCCACAGCTCATTGTTCTTTTTGACTCCACCCGAAGCAATATTTGTATCTGCCACAGTGATGTACAAGGGCTGGCGTTGCGATTTCTAAATGTGAGTCACGGCACCATAATTGGTCATTAAATCACTTCCTTTTCTGCAATCTACAGTTACTATAATATGATTTTTGGGAAGGAGGTCACAAATATTCCAAATGTAGATATATTCGGCTCTGCTTGGATCTCCCAATTACTTGTTCTTTTTTCACACTGTCCCTGTAGCGTTTTCCTACATTTCTAGCTCAGAACAACAACATTTGCTACATTATTCCAGACTCCGCAGTACACAAATTCCTATCACAAGCTCGCTTGCAGCTTGTCTGCCGCTCTGGCTTTCCTGTTTGGAAAAGGAACAGTTTTATATTAGTCACACAAATACTTTGCAAAATGTACGCAACACATTTGTCGACGGATATGGGCCCAGTTCGCACACCTCTACTGCTTGGGTATTTAAGTGGCCGTCCAATAGGAATAAAGAGAACGCGGCAGCTTCCTTTTGGCAGCCGGGAACCCGCAGGATTTGCCAGCCATTTTGGAGTCCTTGGAGTGAGTGAGCTTCCACATATGGGTTATAAAAAATGCTTTCAAGTTCAAATGAATGGTCCTACTGAAATAATTACAAAATAAGGAAAGTGTTGCATATTTTTGAGATTAGTCATGTACAAATAATGACCACAACATAAAAACAGTGCAAATTCCCGCTATCCCTCAGTAACTGGCCGGTGTTGCATTTTACCCTGCCTGCCACGTTATGCGCACACAGATTTCCTTACCCGAAAACCTTCCTCCATAAATGGAGTTGAATGGGAAGAGATACAGCAGTGGGACTTCACTGCATGTGTGTAACGAAGCCAGTTATGATATCTTTTCATTACTGAATTTTAAAAGAACTTTGCCTCTGAAAAAAAAAAAAAGTAACAACAGATTTCTCCCCTCCCCCCCCCCCCCAAGTGGGGAGCAGGGGGTCCCCAGAACTGAACTGCAGTAATTTCAGCTCTAGGGACCTTCTGCTCCCAGAGATACTTACATTTGAAAGTGATGCTGGTATCTTATTTCTGTTTAAAGGTCCCCGGTCACGTAGGCCAATAGGAAGCCGCAAGGGATGATGTCGCGACTGCCTATTGGCCCACGAGGAGGCAGGACCTTTAAACTGTCATTTCCTGTCCCCCAGTCAGAGTTGCTACCAGCAGCCTCTTTAGCTATCTCGGGAAGCAGGGGGTCCCCGCAGTTGAAATCAACGAGGTTCTGCTCCGGAGACCCGCTGTTTCAAACCTAGTCAAAAAATAATCATTTAAGTATGCCAATGCAGTTCTAGATTTCTTCTTCAGCAAATTATTAGTAACCAAAAGCATAGTAACTGCCAACAATGGTTTTATTGTTACGCAGTCAAAATAAGGGCTAGTACAGTTTTTATTTTTTTACAGACATTTTCAAAACACTATAAAGTACACGGGAGTTATGGATACAATACAAATAATTATTTACCACTGTGACTTCTTGCTGCGAACTCCCTGACACTGTTTTACCACCTGCCTTTTCACTTGTCTGAGGACAAAAATACAGGGGTGTGCACCTTAAGCATTATAAACCTACTTGGTTTAGGGAAATCATAGCTAAGTTTCCCATGTAACTATTTAGTTTGTAGTGAAGGTATTTCGTATTTACTCCTTCACTACAATGTGCTTGCAAATTATTGTGAGGTTATCGTGACTTTGAAAAATAACCACCTACGGCCCCTATTCTACATGGTAAGTATCCGTTTAAATGAACAGGAGTGATTGCATTGTTAGTGGTGTGCAACCCCATTTTTCATATTGAACCGAGGGGTCTAGGTAATGTGAGAGCATGCACATCTTCGTGTCAATGTACCGAGGTACTTTGCTTTTATTGTTCACAGGTCTCGGAAGGAGATTTGGATGTGGTCACACACAGATGCAGCGGCCGTTATTCGAACAAATCTCGCGGTGTATGCCTCGGAATACCCATGTCATGGCGCGTGATTTCTTCCAACCGTACCGCCTTAAGATGATAGTGCCGGCGAGTATAGAAAAAGGCATTTTAGTGTTCTGGTTTTTAAACACCAGAAATTGACCCAGTAGCACAGAAGCACAGTACTGTACACATTACAATTCATTAATTTAATTGTATTTAATTGCACACAAAGAAACAGAATCCAAGAAATTCAAACAAAGCAACTGCGATAAACACGTGTGCCTGGTGTGATTGGCCTCGTTAATGCCGCGTGGAATACAGCAGCGCAGACGAAAACGGCTCCGTGAAATGTTCGAATGATGGCTGCTGCATCTGTACAAACAAGAGGAGCTACATGATGCAGATAGGCGTATCAAATCGTGTGTGTTCTTTTTCCCCTATTTCTAGTATTAGTAGCCTCTTTAAAAGAGCTTGTGGAAAATGTACAGTATGAAACTTGAAAACAAGCCTCACATTTGATCATAATAAAGCCAATGAGTCGATAAGAAGTTAACTCCCACACATCTTGTATGCCCGCACAATATGGCGTGGAGTTGTCTTACTCATGCTAGAGAAGATTGTAAGCAAAAGTAAACTCTCCTCCAGCACGGTAAAGATCACTTTGAGGAATACCGACTAGAAGCCAATGACAGAACAACAGACAGACACTTTAATCTCTCCAGCAAACTGATTTGCAGTGGCCCAGGAGATGTCCTTAGAATAAACTGATGTTCTGAACACAAGCCTTTGATAGACATGTTATTGGAACACAACTATCAATGACTGGCTTGTCTGCAAGGAAGCTGCTGAATACCATGTTAGTTGCCCATGGAGGGCAACAGTAAAAATATGTATATTTCCGAAACCAGGGGTATAATGACCAGTCACCCACCACCCTTTTACCTCCAATACAGATGGCTGCATGTAATTATGCTGAATTGTATTGCATCTTAATCTCGTCATTTATTTCATTCCTGCAGCGAGTGGCAAAGCAATGGGCATGCATACAATACATTTTTTTTCTACAGAATATCAATTTAAGATAATTACAACAAGCTCACAAAATTGATTTTACTTGGTCAATATAATTTGTAACAAACATAATAGCTATACTATATATATATATATATATATATATATATATATATATATACAGTATATATATACACACACACACACACACACACACACACATATTTTAACAAGATAAGAAAAGAATGTGAAGAATGTAGTACAGTAAATGGATTTTTGGTAAGTAGCCAGATATGGAAGATAAAGCAGATAAGGAAGATAAGGAAAATTTTAAGATGTAGGGGTCCGGAGCTGAGGTTTAAGTCATACCTTCCCCGCTGCTCCTACAGTTTTAATGTGCTTTTGCACTGCCAGAAAATGTGACAGCCCTAATTACGTGTATATCATTGCACAACACTGAACTGGAAAATAGGTCACATACTGTATGGTACTTCCTCTGCAACTATCAGTGCTGAAAGCAAAAAGACCCACACAGTCTCGAGAATATGGAAACCGAGATGGACGGCCGCAGTAAGGCCAGAAACATGAATAAGAAATAGTAATACAATCCACGCTGTACTGTAAAACAGAACAGTCGTAATTGTTCCAAAAGAAAAAAAAAAGGGGGGGGGAATTTAAATCATTTTAATAAAGCAGTCCATTATAGATTTCTTTTTTGGTGACCAGTAAGTACACCCAGAGGAGAATAATACTTATTGCTCTTTCAAGTGTGTTTTAGTGGTGCTAACTTGGAGCTCTGCTTTTCCAAGGTTTGTTCACTGATGGCAGTGGACAGGACGCGCCATGTCAATCTCAATGTATTCTAGACTCTGAAGCCCCTATTCACTATGCTGTGAAGCTGCTTTGTCCGAGTCTGTGAAAACACCAGAGCCTTCCTCGCCGCGGGGGCAAGCAGCGTCACAGCATAGTGACTAGGGCCCCATGACTGATGGCAAGATATAACTGCATGCTGGAGCCAAGGGACACCACAATCTCACCAACACCAGCATATAAAGAATATTTATTTTTAATTATTAATCTCAACTGTATTATGAACAGCAACTTTGATCTAATATAGGCTGTTAATAACTATATGTGACGTCATGTGATAGCACGATCAGTGCTGTATTATAAATTGGGGCTTTTTGGGTTGTTCTGTACACCTTGATAAAGGGCATTTTTGCCTCAAATGCGCGTTGGTGGACCCCTGCTGCGGCCTAGGGGGGACCCTTTTGTCCACTTTTTATGTAATAAATCTATTTTTTTGTTGCTAAAAACCGTGAGCCTCCTTCTGTTACTTTGGGCAGTGCACTGCCTTATTTTTCTACTGGTTCCGGCCATCACCTGGGAGATTGCAGCCTATGAAGATTCTGAGATTGGATACTCCAGGAGAAACTGAGTGAGTTCACTTTGTGGGTCGCTGTACCCCTTTTTTCTCTGATATATGGGACGTTGGTCTGTACTATTTACTTATGGTGTCGCTGGCATTAGGTACTAGTCCCCTAACCCTATTAGGGCTTCGTTATGCTATATGCTTACATTGAAGGAGTTTATCCGAAACCTCAGTTTATTATGCCAAACAGGACTTGTTTTTTCTGATGCACTGGCTTTCTACACAACATAGTGAATATTTAATATTGCATTTTTAAATTTACTGGTTTAAAGTAAAATAATTATTTACGCAGATATTGGGAAATAGCTTGTGGCTTTGATTTTAAATGTAAGTTAAGTTAATATTTATACTCAGTCAGCTCTTCGATTTATATTATATATATATATATTATTAAATATGTCATCAATAACTCATTGACATACATAATACATCCCCAGCCAGACTACAGCAAAGTTTATTTAAATTATAAAATACCCTCCTAACATACAAAAGAAGCAGGCAGTTCTGAAATGTAGTGCAAACAAAACAATAAGTAACCATCCATTCATAATGCATTTTCACATTTCCCCTTTACAGTAATACAATGTCTACTTTACACACACACACACACACACACACACACACACACACACACACACACACACACACACACACACACACACACACACACACACACACACACACACACGATGTGTCTAGATAAAGACAATATTGTCCGAAGTACAAAATACACACACACACACACGATGTGTCTAGATAAAGACAATATTGTCCGAAGTACAAAATATAAGATCTCAATATACAAATATGATTTTCTATCTTATGGATCCTATCAAATATGATGGAAGTCACAGTATTCACGTTTACAGCGTTCATTTCCACATCCAGCAGTGTCACCATAATCACCATGGTATAAAACACAGCAACACTTTAAATCAGTCTAGAACATTTGGTGACTGAAGTTTTCCAAATTACCGCCGACGCTTCATTGCGAGTCAGGCTGCCACCACGACTGGTCGCCGCTAAGGTAAGTGACTAAGCTTAACCCTTACCGTAAAACCCCCCTACCCTAAGCCCTTACCATAAAGCCACCTCTCTAATCACTACAATCCCTAATACTAACCCCATATCCCAACCACTAAACCCCCTAATACTAACCCCATATCCCAACCACTAAACCCCCTAATACTAACCCCATACCCCAACCACTAAAACCCTTAATACTAACCCCATACCCCAACCACTAAAACCCCTGCGGTTTAGGAGAGCAGCAGATATAAATATGCCCTTTCAGGGCAGCACTCCTTATTAACCCCGTTCTTGGGTAACCCTGATTTCGCTCCTGGTCTGTTGAGTAAGGACGTCACTATCTGGAAACAGAAAGGCCTCACGAGGCTCTTACATCTGGAGGGTAGAATATCAATAAAATCATTTGAGCAACTTAAATCCGAAAAAGGCATACCAAACTCAGAATTATTTAGATACCTCAAGATCCGAGCATTTTATAATAAAATTCCAAAACGCCCCAGGCGTACTAATTTTGAGCAGCTCTGTACCAGAGGGATGGGTACCAAGGGACTTATCTCTGGCATCTACAGGGAGGTGGTCTGTCCTGCAAAAGACGCTGACATCAAATTGAGTTACAGGACTAGATGGGAAGAAGACTTAGGGGAGACATTAGAGGACGAGGACTGGGACAATATAGTTCTGGCAGCGGCAAAGAGCTCTATCTGCACCACATTGAAGGAGAATGCATATAAGGTCCTCATGAGTTGGTATCTTACCCCGAAAAGATTGGCTAAGTTTGTCAAGGCCACCCTTGTGCCCAAAACAATGTAGGGAGCAGGCAGACTTGCTACATATGCTGTGGGGTTGCACCAAGGTGGCCCCGATTTGGGAAGACATTAGAAGTTGGCTGCAGACTTTACTCGGCCACGAGGTCCCTTTGGACCCTTGGCTGCTCCTGTTGGGCAGGCGCACCAAGGGACTAAACAGATCTGAACACAAATTGATTGCACATTTTGCCACGGCCCTGCGGTGCGAAATCGCAGCATTGTGGAAGCAACTGGAAGTACCCAATATCCCAAAAATTCGGAATAGAATCTGGTACGTTTGCCGGATGGAACAGCTGACGAGCATGGTCAATGACTCCGGCACAATATTTCTCAAAGTGTGGGCTCCATGGCTGGCCCAATCAGACATCCCAGGGATAGATGCCACTACAATACTACTCTGATAATAGGAAATGCATTCTCCTTGGATGGGCCAGAACTGACAATAGGCAGCAAGAGACAGGTAGGGCTGACCACAACCAGGACGGCGCACGGACAATATAGGCGAATACAAATCCGATCGGATCCCCCACAAGTAGAACCAGCTACATAGGCACCTTGACGGAGAAACTCAAGACTGCAGCCCCCTCCTGCCCCCCCCCCTCGTCTCCTGTTGTAAGTAGGTTTGTCTGTACATATTCCCAGTTTGTCCAGTTATTACAGATGTTACCAAAAATAAGTGCTGTAGATACTGTTTTCAAGACAATGTGTTGAAAGATTGTTGTATGCCTGTATCAAGCGCTTACAAAAAAAAAACCCCTGTTGAAAAAAAAAACCCCTAATACTAACCCCATACCCTAACCATTAAAACCCTTAATACTAACCCCATACCCCGACCACTAAAACCCCTAATACTAACCCCAACCACTAAGACCCCTAATACTAACCCCATACCCTAACCACTAAAACCCTTAATACTAACCCCATACCCCGACCACTAAAACCCCTAATACTAACCCCAACCACTAAAACCCCTAATACTAACCCCATACCCCAACCACTAAAACCCCTAATACTAACCTCAACCACTAAAACCCCTAATACTAACCCCATACCCCAACCACTAAACCCCCAAATACTAACCCCATACTCCAACCAGTAAACCCCCTAATACTAACCCCATACCCCAACCACTAAACCCCCTAATACTAACCCCATACCCCGACCACTACAACTTTCCTTGTCCTAGAAGCAGCGGGCCGAACGCCAGAGGGCATTTACTTGCAGCGAAACAATCGTGACCACATGTTCCATTCGCTTCAAATTAGATGTTGTCCCGAGCTATCATGCTAATCCTACATTTTCTATACACACAAACATTGTACAATACAGCGGCATTCAACATATTTATATATATTTTTTTAAGCAACTAGTACAGTATACCCCTCTCCCTCTTCACCCCCATAACTTTTAAGTCCTGCAGTGCTGGGTGGGTCCATCAAAACTTTGCCAAGGGATCCCCTACATGATCCAGTGATCCACATCACATCATTTGACACTTCTTTAAAAAAAAAAAATGTATTTTGCCATCCACCAGTTACCAGTCAGATGAGGTCAGCGTGAATTTAAATTGGGGTGGAATTTATTAGAAAATGCAATGTGATTCAGCAAGTGGTTTCTGGTGCCTGCTTGTTTTTGCATTGCTATGAGTGTCAGAACTACCAATAATATACTGTAATAGGGAGGCACTATAAGAAATGCTCTTAGTAAGCTTACTGTACTGTGGTCAACAAAGTAACAATGCTATCACAAACCAATCATTACATACCATAGCTGCATTTCATTCTATTCATGTGTCCCTGTGTCACTAGCATTCGGCCATTGTAACTCCTACACAATCACAAAGCAACATAACTTTATTCTTTTAAATTGCAATCAATCTCCCCATGTTGTAAAATCTTCATGATCTGAACGGCAACACAAAACACATGGATATTTACACAACTTTGGATGAGGGGCAAGGCTGGAACATGTTGTTGCTTTCAAATGTAAAAGTGCATTAGATGAGTTGATAGGCAAAAGAGTCGAGGGGGAATTATTGCTCAAGGTTGACTGTAGATTACAAACAAGGTTGAAAACGTCAGCCTATGTCAGGAGTGGCCAACTCCAGTCCTCAAGGGCCACCAACCTGTCAGGTCTTAAGGATATCCCTGCTTCAGCACAGTTGGCTCAATCTGGCTCAGTCAACAATTGAGGCACGTGCTGAAGCAAGGTTATCTCTTAAAACCTGACCTGTTGGTGGCCCTTGAGGACTGGAGCTGTGCGCCCCTGCCACACACACTCTTGGAGGCAAAGGAGGGGGGGAAGCGTTTGAACGGGACTAGAAAATATGGCCGCCCGCTACTTCTGTGGACCCACAGCCACACCTGTTTTGCCGAGTTTACAGACCAAGCAAATTGTAGTAATGTTGGTCTCCATCAATCATGTCCACAAACTCTTCTGTTCAATATTGTAAGGAGCTGTTAGCGAACAGTCAATGATGCATAACCTTCCACTCATGTGATTGGAAATCCAGACTGTGTTAATTACATTGCTCACTACATTGAATATGGGCCGAGGTGATTGAAAGTCAATAATACATATTGGCATATTGATTAGAACAAGACTTTTATAGCTGGACAGAATTCCACTCAATGATACTGCAACCATTCCCGCGATACATACATTAACCTTTTCAGTGCCACCGGACCTCTGGCAGTTGCAGTCATGTGATCACTTCAGCAGCGATCAAAGGCCAAAAAAAAATATGACATTGAATAGTAAAAAAAAAAAAGAGAGAGGGCCTTTCTAGCAGGCTATGTGGTTATTGATTAATAAAGTATCAATTCGTTGTTCTCAGTGCTGAAACTCAGTGTCCTTACTGACATCAAGGCTCATAGACTCATAGCATAGACAAACATAAATAATCCAACTTATATGTTACCTAACAACGGCTTTAGCTTTACATCAATTAAATATCTAGTTGCATGTCACAAGACGATAAATCGCAGGCTGCCACCTGCCATGGGACATCCTTGTCAAATAGGAGACTGGAGCTGAAATAATTATGCTATTGGTGATTGATACCTACAGTAAAGACGTCTGCTAATGCTTTCATACAGTAATAACTAGTGCTGCCAGGGTTTAAATCTGCCTTGACAGAACTGTCAAGACAACTAGAAATGTTCACAGCTCATGGTCAAAAATGCCCTTTTTTATATACTTCATGTAAGAAGGGAAAAAAAGCATTAAATGTCTTAGGGAGAAGGGAGTTTTCACACTACTGTGTGTCTATACCTCACCTGACCCACAATACTACTTTTAGAGAAAATAGCAAAGAATGTGGTCCCATTGCACAAATCTTTGTCAGGTGTTGCATGCTGCTGACTTTGTGTGGTGTCCAGTATAACCGCAGTAACAATCAACGGAACAAAGTCCATCCCAAAGACAGAGTCCGGTGCGGTGCGGAATATGCCAAGAGGGCACATTGGCAGCAGTCATTAAATGAAGCCCTCAGTTATGAATATTGGGGCAATAGTCCATATATAAATACTTGTTATAGGTATGAGAAGACCATACAGTGGATGTGTACACAACTACATTATGAAGAAATCTCACGTGAGGTGCCACAAATCTTACAAACTCTAGACACATGAGAAGGAATCATACTCGCTTTACTTTATTCTACTGCACTGCTATTTCAGATTGAGGAGGTCTCCGATAGGTTATTACATACAACATGTTTTTGCACTTTTAATTGTTGTCTTGACTGAAGCCTTGGAAACTGGGCGACAAATGCCACAGAGGAAAACGGTAATTTGAAAGCAAAACAGGAAAAATATTACAGTATCGTATTATATTTTAATTGTTAAAGAGCCAAGTAGTTATGCAATTCTAAAAAGGAAGCAATTAGCGCTATATCTGTGGTGTGTCATATTATATACTGCACTTGTGGCACTTCTCAGGCACTTCTGCCAAATGAGTCAGACTTGTTTACTTTTAGCACAAATGTCTAACATTTACGCATTATTGTGTCTTTTAAAGGGGCAGTATTTACACCAGGTTCTGTCAAATTCTTTTTTTAATTCAAATATATATCCCTCCCCTCTTAGTTAATGATAACTTCTTGCATACTTTCTACAAAAGAACAAAGATAGTTGAGATTGACAATTTGTCTATAGATAGAAGGGGACCTGGTCACTAAACTCCTACTGTACATTGCCAATATAAAATTGCCTAAAGGTGGCATGCAATTTGACGCCACATTCGTTAAGATTGAGCTTATATAAAATTCACAGTTTGTCATCTCAATTGCACTTTTGACCAGATTTACTGCAAAACCGACAGGAAACTAACATTTCACCACCCTTGGGTAGGCGGAAATGTGAGCGAAAGGAAGAGAGAAAGTGAGCGTGAGAGAGGGAGGGAGATAGAGGGAGAGTGAGAGAGAGGGAGAACATACCTGAGAGGAAAGGAGCAAAACAGGTTAAAGCATTGAGAAAAAGGGTCACGGGGGAGCAAATGAGACCTTACATATTAGTATATATTAGCATAGATATTTAGGGGCTTATTCCATATCCCCATAAGTGGCCTACAGTATCAGGCCATTTTTGGACGACATTTCACATTAAAGTCAATGGGGAAATTGCGGGCGAAAATCTCACTGATCGGCCGCTTTGATGGATATAGAATAAGTCCCTTAGTCCAGGGGAGGGCAACTCCAGTCCTCAGGGGCCACCAACAGGTCAGGTTTTCAGGATATGGTGGCCTTTGAGGACTGGAGTTGCCCACCCTTACCGTAGTCGCTGACTGACACCGTTACCTCTGCAGTGCAAGTCTGGCTGATGCAGACACATTGGAGTTTTACCATCAAACTTTTGCAACAAAAAAAACGACCTCAAAAAGAAGAACGCCAAGTATTTATTTATAAACTACTGTTACAGTCTGACAATATATTAATAGACTAATATATAAGGGGGCCCAACATAATGAAATGACCTGTCATCAGCCGTGGTATAATGAGATCATTTTTGGACAACGTGTTATAATGTGTGCTTGGTACACGGTATGTGGACCTGTTCATGCATGTGTACACCTGCATTTTCTAAACTGTGCTGAGCTGAAAGGCACCGGAAAACCCATTCACTGGGCCGTTACAGTAGGTGTCTCGTAGGTTAGCACTGCATACGTAACACGGCCCCTAGTATCTGTCCACACAGTTTATCCAAGTTTCGCAAAAACCTATGCAGATGAGGCAAGATCCCGCACTGCCGTCCTCAGTGCCAGAAGAGCCTGCAGCACATTGCACTGCCGTCCTCAGTGCCAGATGAGCCTGCAGCACTTTGCACTGCCGTCCTCAGTGCCAGATGAGCCTGCAGCACATTGCACTCCAGATCCCTCTGCAGGGGAATTATTTCAGCCTCTTGAGCGAGCAGTGTAAACATGGAGACATTAGAGTGTGGACTTGGGTTTGGACTTTTATACAGACACACACTGGTATTGTATACAATTTAACTTACAGCATTTATATGTTTATACAAGAATGTGAACTTGGATTTAGACCTAGTTAAACAGAAGCATGTATACTATTGTGCAAAAAGTAATTGGCAGGAATGTTTGATATAAACTAGGTTTAAAAACATGAATAGGGCAAATTAGTGAAAGTGATATGTAACAAACTATTCTTAGACCATGAGATCACTGAATGAAAATACCATATTGCTGACATAATATTTCCAGTTTCATTTTTCCCTTATGTAAAAAGAAAAACTTTGCTTTGAATGCACATTATTGACCTTAAACGTTAAGGACACCACATTATTTTAATGATTTATGTGGAGGTTTGAATTGCAATCAAGAAAATATTAAGGCTTGGACTTTTTTAATGCAAAATATTTCACTGAAGAAATTAAACCCCGAGGAGCTTCCAATTTGAGGGGAAAAAAGAAACAATATTCTTTGTTCATTTATTTAGGTGACTCAGTCTCGCGTAGAAACAGAACATGCAGAGCTGGCAATTTTGTTAAATTATAAAAAGGTCCTTATTCCAAAAACTCTCATGAGCAATATGATATCCTATTCTGCCTGAATTTAAAAGTATGATCTTTTCTTTAGCAGTGCAATTGTTAGAAGACTTACATAGCCACTAACTTAGAAGTTAGCGTTCTGCTTTTTTGGTCACTTCTTGTGTAATACCGGGCTATAATAATAGGCATACTGTATAGGCGGAATACTATACTAGTTAATATTGTACCATTGTAATAATTTTCCTGTTTGATTGGGTATATGGCCATGTCTCACTGGTTACACTGGTAGCTCAAGAGGCTCAAATGATTCCACTGTAGGTGGATCTTGAGTGCAATGTGTTGAATGCTCAATTAGCAGAGAAGCACATGGATAACTTGTCTCAACATATTTAATTGGTGTGTGCCATTGTATTTCTTAGTATTACACAAGACACTATGAGCCGTTGTTAATAAGTAGTGGTGCTACTCTGTAAGACACCTTCCAGTGCTAGCAGACACCTTACAGCCCATCCACTTGAATTGTTCACATGTTATCTTCTGGCACCAGAATGTGTCTTAGAGTAGTACCACTTATTAAATATGGTTCAATGTGGCACTGTTATGGGGAACATAGGATGGGTTAAGCAGCAATGACTGAAAAAATACATGTGGCAGAATTAGCAGCATGATAAAGGATGGCACAAGACCGAATCCATTACCGGGGCTCAGATTTGTTTTTCTCCATTGAACATGATGCTGTTGTGGCATCAAACAAAAAAACGATAAAAAGTGAGGCATGTTCCAGGTTTCAATATCACTTTGTCAGCATGTACTAAACATTGTAATTATACATGGTTCAGTGTCAACCATTTCTTTGGTTGTGTTTCTATCTTATTCGCCGCATGTCTATTACTAGCTGAAAGTCCCCAACGTTACTCAGGAATTCTAAGAAACCCCTCCCCCTCTCTCTCCCCTCCTCCTCACCTTCCCTACCCCTTTCTCTCTCCTCATCTTTCTTCCTCCCATCACTTACCTTTAATACCTTATGATGTCCCCAATTCTCTCCGCCTCTTGCCTTCTCCAGCATTCTTACTTTCTCCTCACGTGCCAACCGACTTTCTCTTTGTCTGCTTTCTTTGTATACTTTATAGCTGTCTGACTCTCCTTATCTGCCACCATGCATAATGTGCATTATGATGTCACCAGTATGATGTCACGTGCCAGATACATAGCCTTCCAGGTACAATAAGCCGCTGGCTGACTTGCCTTAGAGAAATTGTAATAACTCATAGAATTCAAAATAGAATGTATCCTATTTCCAAACATGGACAAAAACCTGCTGCTTGATGTCAGGGACTGTCACGCAAAATGTGGTTACGATATCTAAAGAGATGTCCAAATGCATAGCGAACAGACAAAAAGCTTTCCAAAATATATAGGAGATACAACAACTTAAGTGCCATTCGAGCTGGCTGAAAGTCAAGAAAGGGCCATATTTAGTTGTACACCAGCAGATTCCCAAAGCACTGGTCTATATTGTTATTACAGCAGTCCTGAAATGAATACATCTTTGTGGGTAAGCACTAAGGAGAGACTGAAGTTTTAGCAATTCATTTTATGGTAACAGAGAATAATGACTACACTACATATATGCTGAGAAACTAAAATCTTAAATGCATCTATCTGTTAAAAAGAAGTAGCTTGGTTTCATTTGCAGCCCTCGGATGTCACGTGTGTAGAAGACTTTTTCCCTGCAGGAGAAGCAGCTGGCATGTTGGTAGATTCCACAAGCAGTTGTGCCTCTGGATCTGATACAGTCTTTGGCTCTGTCACATGGGCAAGCAGCTGAAATACATTTTCTAGTCCAAATGGAAATCTTTCTGCTTTCTGTTATGTCTGGAGCATGAGTGCCAGACATACTATGGTCCGTCAGAACATTTACTCTTGAATCCCATTTTCAGGGCCATAGAACGTTAAAGAGACGAAAAAGGCCAAGATTTTTGTGATTTCAGATCAGAAAGTCAGGTTTTATAAAACATTGATTAAATTCTGAGCATATGTACTTAATGACATAATTTGAATATGTATTCTATTTGTCTCAAATTGAAGCAGAAAAAAGGCATTTTTAGTATAAAATACGTTTTTGCTTTTTGGTACTATACTATTTTAAAAATATTTTGAAAGTATATACACACACACACACACACACACACACACACACACACACACACACACACACACACACACTACACCTCCCCTCTCGTAAGAGGTCATCAGATCTGCAAGTTACCAGAATGCTTTGGTAACCAAAGGAGTGGGTTTCTGGTGTATTAGTCAAAGAGCTGAGCTGGGTGTAAGTGGCATAATGTGCTAGCAAGCCACTGAAGACCAAGGGGCTTGTTCTAGGTCAGCCGAAGCAACACAGCTGTCCATTTTTCTGCCAAAATTCTGCATTGAATTTCATCTGACATTGGCCTGATTGGCCGCTTCAGTCGATCTAGAATAAGGGCCTCATCATACATAGTCTAATTCGGACATTCAAACCGTCTTCAGCCGGAAACGGCTGCATCGGATTATGGAGGATTACCTATTAAGATATTCACTGCACAGTGCTGGTAGCAATGGGGCAAGCAATGCTAGCTATAACGAGGCATATCTTTCCCCAGGATCACAAGTGTGGCTCTAACATACCCCAAGACAGGGGTCATTAACTCCAGTCCTCAACTCCTCCCTCTCCCTTTTCCCCGACAGGTCACGTTTTCAGGATATCCCTGCTTCAGCACAGGTGGTTCAATCAGTGACTGATTGAACCACCTGTGCGGAAGCTAGGATATCCTGAAAACCTGACCTGTTGGGTGGGGGGTCTTGACGACTGTAGTAGAGAGCCCCAGCCTTAAGATAGGCATGTGTTATTTTAACACATACTGTACACTACAAATGCCACATTGGAGGATATAAAAGAGCTATAAAATGATATTACAGAAATGTAAAGATTTAATCACAACAAACTGTTATAAAGAAGAAATCTAAAAAGTCTTAAACAAGCATAAGTTGGGGTTTCGAGGGAAGGGGGGCGGAGGGGTACGAGCAGCTTTTGGGCTGCATAGTGCTAAATGTGTTTAAAAAGCTAAGTGAGGCTATTTCCCAAGATTATAATTTTTTTTTAAAAAGGCCAATATGATCTACTGTATATCTAGCAACGTTCTATCGTAACCGCTGAAGACACCGCCGCAGTGAAGGGGTCAATACTGGATTCTCTACATCAGAGCTCTGCAAAGAAAGGGCTCCGTTCCGCAGCAATAATCACTTACTGTAAAATGATAAAAGAGGGAATGCCAGGACTTCAACAATGACTACATTTTCCAATTCATAGAAGGAACTGAAAAACTGTCCATATGGGGAGTGGGTGGACGTGGCAGAGAATAACTCAAAGGAAAAGGATGCTGTATCCGTTTTGTTCACAACTTTCTTCAAGGGCAAGGCAGCTTGATTTAGAGGAGAGCAGGAGAGCAGGCAACTGCGAGGTGAGCATGTTTTCACACGGACACCGTGCGGTCCAGAAGGAAATGCTATGAAACGGCTCTATTTCAAAGCGAACATCAGTTAACAAAAGGCTTCAGATGCATTGCACCAGCGGTATAAAATACAAATATCCAGTCTGACGCTGTTAGAGGTTCAGCCCCATTTACTTTTGCACTTGCACTAAAGTAAAAACACGAGCCGACATTGCTCTGCAATTTGGAACAAATACTGTAGGTACATTTCCAGACTAGGACTTAAGGCCCTACTTAATAAACACGGAGATGTTTTATTCTACAGAATTGTTGCCCCTCTCGCCCAACCTCCCCCCCCCA